>NW_028158590.1:0-11441 GCF_964263955.1 Coregonus lavaretus | reverse complement strand
AGCTCAGGTGCATCCTGTTTCCATTGATCATCCTTGAGATGTTTCTACAACTTGATTGGAGGCCAGCAGTGGTCAATTCAATTGATTGGACATGATTTGGAAATGCACACACCAGTGTATATAAGGTCCCACAATGGACAGTGCATGTCAGAGCAAAAACCAGAGCTCCGAGACAGTATTGTGTCGAGGCACAGATCTGGGGAAGGTGTACCAAAACATTTCTGCAGCATTGAAGGTCGCCAAGAACACAGACACCTCCATCATTCTTAAATGGAAGAAGTTTGGAACCACCAAGACTCTTACTAGAGCTGGCCGCCCGGCTAAACTGAGCTATCGGGGGAGAAGGGCCTTGGTCAGGGAGGTGACCAAGAACCCGATGGTCACTCTGACAGAGCTCCAGAATTCCTCTGTGGAGATGGGAGAATCTTCCAGAAGGACAACCATCTCTGCAGCACTCCACCAATCAGGCCTTTACGGTAGAGTGGCCAGATGGAAGCCACTCCTCAGTAAATGGCACATGACAGCCCACTTGGAGTTTGCCAAAAGTCAGCTAAAGGACTTTCAGACCATGAGAACCAAGATTCTGTTAGGTAGGGTGGTGGACTCAGGTGCAGAGACGGACACACGGACAAAGAGAGTAAAATTAGGATGTAGTTTATTCAACGTGTATTGGCAGAGAGAAGTAGTCAGGGTGGAATAGCTTCAGGCTGGGGTAGGAGCTGAGTGGGGTGGAGAGCCAGTAGTCCTGAGAGCTGGATAACGAGGATATCAGGCAACAGAGGAGCAGGTAGCGGCGTGGGAATGGCAGGCAGGCAGGCAGGCAGGCAGGCAGCAGGAACAGACGAGATCTGGTCGAAGGAGAGACAGGTTACAAAACGTGGCAGGAACAACAATAATACTGAGAGAGTACAACTACACTGAGAGTGCTGTACGGGCCAAGTTACCACTGGAAGTGTAGGAACGAACTGGCGCTGGAGAGGTGTCCAGCCCGGGTAGATATCTGCTGCTTGATTGGTGCCAATGAGCTGCAGCTTGATGTAACTGCTCTGGTGATAGAATGGCCACGCCCGCTGACCTAGAACCTCTGACTGCACAGCAGGGGGAGACAGACACAAACAACACACACAGGGGAGAAAAGGGAAAGGAACACCAACAGGAACAGGACCAACAGAGCCGGACCGTAACAGTACCCCCCCCTCAACGGGCGCCACCCGGCGACCCACCCGGCTTGTCAGGGTGGTCCCTATGGAAGTCATTCACTAGCTGAGGATCCAGAATAAAACGTCTGGGAATCCAGGACCTCTCCTCGGGACCGTATCCCTCCCAGTCCACCAGGTACTGAAGCCCTCTACCACGCCTTCGGACGTCCAGCAGTCTCCGAACCGTGTAGGCTGGATGGTCGTCAATAATGCGCGGTGGCGGAGGGGGATCCACCGGCGGACACAAAGGACTGGAGGAGACCATCTTCAGCTGGGACACGTGAAATGTAGGATGGACTCTCATGGCCTGGGGAAGCTTCAATCGAACAGCCGAAGGGTTGATGATGGATTCGACCTCAAAAGGACCCAAATATCGGGGCGACAGCTTACGGGAGTCCGTGCGCAGGGGAATGTTGCTGGAGGAGAGCCAGACTCGCTGACCAGGCTGGAACTGGGGAGCGACTACCCTGTGCCTGTCCGCCACTCTCTTGTTGCGCTCTGCTGTCCGTAGAAGGGCCTCACGGGTGTCCACCCACACCTTGCGGCAGCGACGAAGGTTATCCTGAACTGACGGGACGGTTAACTCCTTTTCCTGAGACGGGAACAATGGCGGTTGGTACCCCAAAGCCGCCTCAAATGGTGAAAGGCCGGTGGCAGATGAGGTGAGGGAATTGTGGGCATATTCAACCCACGGGAGGTGTTTGGCCCAGGTGGACGGGTTCTGGGATGTCACACAGCGTAGAGCAGCCTCCAGGTCCTGATTGGTCCTCTCAGTCTGGCCATTGGACTGGGGATGGAACCCTGATGAGAGACTGACAGAGGCACCCAGAGCAGAACAAAACTCCTTCCATACCCGAGAAATGAACTGTGGACCTCTATCGGACACTATGTCCACAGGTATTCCATGGGGACGGAATACATGTAGGACAAAGAGGTCGGCCGTCTCACTGGCAGACGGTAATTTTGGTAATGCAACAAAATGGGCAGATTTAGAGAATCTGTCCACGATGGTGAGTATGGTGTCATTACCCTCAGACATAGGAAGTCCAGTGACGAAGTCCAAGGCCACGTGAGACCAAGGACGACTCGGGACTGGGAGAGGCCGCAGCAGGCCCGAGGGAGCCCGGTGGGAAGCCTTATTTTGGGCACAGATGGAGCAGGCCGCCACGTACTCCCGGACGTCAGTCTCGACGGATGGCCACCAAAAGTGCCTCTTCAGTAGCGACAGTGTACGGTTCATACCAGGGTGGCAGGAGAAGCGCGAGGTGTGGATCCAGTTGAGCACTTGCGGCCGCACTGCTGCGGGAACATAGAGAAGGTCGGGGGGGCCATCGGCCGGTCCAGGTTCCGACTCTTGTGCCGATCGGACGAGGGACTCGATTCCCCAGTGAACCGCCGCCACCAAACAGGAAGCGGGAAGAATAGGTTCAGGATTGCTGGAGTCTTCATTGTCTGTAAACTCAGCCAGGTCCAAGTACTCCTCAGGGACTGAAGAGAGGTCTGGGGTTTTGACAGGGGAAGCAGGGGAACCTACCGAGGGCGGAATAGCCGACCCAAGGCAAGCAGAATGGCAGTGAGTGCTCCAATTGTGTATCTTGTGGTTTTGCCAGTCAATATGGGGGTTGTGAAGGCTAAGCCAGGGGAAACCGAGGATAAGGGGGGAGGCCGAGGAGGAGACTACTTTAAACTGGATGGTTTCTTTGTGATTGCCGGACAGCATGAGAGAAACGGGGACAGTTTGGTGGGTGATGTTGGCAAACTGACGGCCGTCTATAGCGGTTACTGTTATAGGCTTAGGCAGGGGCTTAACAGGGATCTCAGCCTGAGTGACCAGGTTAACGTCAACAAAATTATCCTCAGCACCAGAGTCAATGAGAGCAGCTAATGGGAGAGACAGATTCCTGAACTGGACTGTAGCTGGGATAACTAGACGGGGTGCTGTGGGCATTGAGTCAGGTGTAGCACTCGCAAGTACGCCCACTTTTACCTGCGAGCTTTGTCTTTTTGGGCGAACCGGACAGTTAATCAGGAAATGAGTGCGGTCCCCACAGTACATGCACTCACCAACCCGCATGCGCCGTTCCTTTTCGGCAGGGGACAGACGAGCACGGCCCAGCTGCATGGGCTCGTCTAGTTCCATGGAGGGATCCGCTGAGGTGTGTGGGCGGTGTCCGAGTGGTGATGTTGCTCGGGTTGCAGAAAGCGAGGGAGCCCCGTTAGAGGTGTGGACCCGACCGCCCCTCTCCTGTCTCCTCTCCCGTAGCCTGTTGTCTATTCGTGTAGCAAGGGAAACGAGAACATGAAGGTTAGCAGGCTCATCACGAACAGCTAGTTCATTCTTAATTGTGTCACTTAGACCGTTAACAAACGCTCCCTGAAGAGCTTCGTCGTTCCACTTGGACTCGGCTGCCAAGGTCCAAAAATCAATGGCGTACTCAGCCACGCTACCCGTGCCCTGTCGTAGCTTCAATAGTCTCTTTGTGGCGGTTCCGGCATAGTCCGGGTGATCAAACACAACTTTCAATTGAGAGGAAAAATCGTCAAACGACAGACTGGTAATCTGCTGAGTAGAACAAGCCGCTTCTGCCCACATCAAAGCTTTGCCCCTCATTAACCCCAGTGCGTAATGTACCTTTGAGGATTCCGTGGCGAAAGACAGGGGCTTCTGTTGGAACACCAAGCGGCACTGAAGCAGGAACCCACGGCATTTGTTCAAATCCCCGGTGAAAGGTTCGGGTGCAGTTGTAGGGGGTTCCCGAAGGACAGGAGCGGAAGCCGAGCCTGGAGCCACTGTAGGAGGAACAGGCGGAGGAGAAGCAGAGGGAGAAAGGGTCGTGAGTGTTACCAGGTTAACTACCTGAGAGGTGAGATGAGATACTTGATCCAACAACTGCTGGTTGTTATCCAATAGAGTCCGGATGA
Source organism: Coregonus lavaretus (assembly GCF_964263955.1). Lineage (NCBI taxonomy): Eukaryota > Metazoa > Chordata > Actinopteri > Salmoniformes > Salmonidae > Coregonus > Coregonus lavaretus. Next base: position 7,320 of record NW_028158590.1, on the reverse strand, counting down.
GTTGGTCGTGTTGTCCCAATAGTACTCCTTGTGAATGGAGGGCGTGTAGTACGCCATCACCCGTTGTTTCATGTGGCATCTCTGCTGAGTCCATGTTTGGCCAGTTCGTTCTGTTAGGTAGGGTGGTGGACTCAGGTGCAGAGACGGACACACGGACAAAGAGAGTAAAATTAGGATGTAGTTTATTCAACGTGTATTGGCAGAGAGAAGTAGTCAGGGTGGAATAGCTTCAGGCTGGGGTAGGAGCTGAGTGGGGTGGAGAGCCAGTAGTCCTGAGAGCTGGATAACGAGGATATCAGGCAACAGAGGAGCAGGTAGCGGCGTGGGAATGGCAGGCAGGCAGGCAGGCAGGCAGGCAGCAGGAACAGACGAGATCTGGTCGAAGGAGAGACAGGTTACAAAACGTGGCAGGAACAACAATAATACTGAGAGAGTACAACTACACTGAGAGTGCTGTACGGGCCAAGTTACCACTGGAAGTGTAGGAACGAACTGGCGCTGGAGAGGTGTCCAGCCCGGGTAGATATCTGCTGCTTGATTGGTGCCAATGAGCTGCAGCTTGATGTAACTGCTCTGGTGATAGAATGGCCACGCCCGCTGACCTAGAACCTCTGACTGCACAGCAGGGGGAGACAGACACAAACAACACACACAGGGGAGAAAAGGGAAAGGAACACCAACAGGAACAGGACCAACAGAGCCGGACCGTAACAGATTCTTCGGTCTGATGAAACCAAGATTGAAATATTTGGCCTGAATGCCAAGCATAATGTCTGGAAGAAACCTGGCACCATCCCTACAGTGAAGCATGTTGGTGGCAGCATCAAGATGTGAGGATGTTTTTCAGCCGCAGGAACTGGGAGACTAGTCAGGTTTGAGGGAGCAAAGTACATAGAGATCCTTGATGAAAACCTGCTCCAGAGCACTCAAGACTTCAGACTGCGGCGAAGGTTCACCTTCCAACAGGACAATGATCCTAAGCACACAGTCAAGACAACGCAGGAGTGGCTTTGGGACAATTCTCTGAATGTCCTTGAGTGGCCCAGCAAGAGCCCGGACTTGAACCCGATCGAACATCTCTGGAGAAACCTGAAAATAGCTTTACAGCGATGCTCCCCATCCATCCTGACAGAGCTTGAGAGGATCTGCAGAGAAGAATGGGAGAAACTCCCCAAATACAGGTGTGCCAAGCTTGTAGCGTCATAACCAAGAAGACTCTAGGCTGTAATCGCTGCCAAAGGTGTTTCAACAAAGTACTGAGTAAAGGGACTGAATACTTATATAAATGTGATATTTCAGTTGTTTTTTTATATTCATTTGCAAAAATGTCTAAAACCTGTTTTTGCTTTGTCATTATGGGGTATTGTGTGTAGATTGATGCGGGGGGAAAAACAATTTCATCAATTTTAGAATAAGGCTGTAATGTAACAAAATGTGGAAAAAGTAAAGGGGTCTGAATACTTTCCGAATGAACTGTATACAAACTGTTGAACAAACTAGCTACATAACTACATACCAACTGTTATACCAACTACATAACTACATACCAACTGTTATACCAACTACATAAATACATACCAACTACATAACTACATACTACCTGTTATACCAACAACATAACTACATACCAACTGTTAAACCAACTACATAACTACATACCAACTGTTATACCAACTACATAACTACATACCAACTACATACCAACTGTTATACCAACTACATAACTACATACTACCTACATAACTACATACCAACTACATAACTACATACCAACTACATACCAACTGTTATACCAACTACATAACTACATACCAACTGTTATACCAACTACATAACTACATACCAACTGTTATACCAACTACATAACTACATACCAACTGTTATACAAACTACATAACTACATACCAACTGTTATACCAACTACATAACAACATACCAACTGTTATACCAACTACATAACTACATACAAACTGTTATACCAACTACATAACTACATACCAACTATTATACCAACTACATAACTACATACCAACTGTTAAACCAACTACATAACTACCTACCAACTACATAACTATATACCAACTGTTATACCAACTGTTATAGCAACTACATAACTACATACCAACTGTTATACCAACTACATAACTACATACCAACTGTTATACCAACTACATAACTACTTACCAACGGTTATACCAACTACATAACTACATACCAACTGTTATACCAACTGCATAACTACATACCAACTGTTATACCAACTACATGCCAACTGTTATACCAACTGTTATACCAACTACATACCAACTGTTATACCAACTACATAACTACATACCAACTGTTATACCAGCTACATAACTACATACCAACTGTTATACCAACTACATAACTACATACCAACTGTTATACCAACTACATACCTACATACCAAATGTTATACCAGCTACATAACTATATACCAACTACATAACTACATAACAACTGCTATACCAACTACATAACTACATATCAACTGTTATGCCAACTACATAACTACATACCAACTGTTATACCAACTACATAACTACATACCAACAACATAACTACATACCAACTGTTATACCAAGTACATAACTACATACAAACTACATAACTACATACCAACTGTTATACCAACTACATAACTACATACCAACTGTTATACCAACTACATAACTACATACCAACTGTTATACCAACTACATAACTACAAACCAACTGTTATACCAACTGTTATACCAACTACATAACTACATACCAACTGTCATATAATAATAATAATAATATGCCATTTAGCAGACGCTTTTATCCAAAGCGACTTACAGTCATGCTTGCATACATTTTTGTGTATGGGTGGTCCCGGTGATTGAACCCACTACCTTGGCGTTACAAGCGCCGTACTCTACCAGCTGAGCTAAAGAGGACCATATCAACTACATAACTACATAACTACATACCAACTGTAAAACCAACTACATAACTACATTCCAACTGTTGTACCAACTACATAACTACATACCAACTACATAACTACATACCAACTGTTATACAAACTACATAACTGCATTCCAACTGTTATACCAACTACATAACTACATACCAACTACATAACTACATACCAACTGTTAAACCAACTACATACCAACTGTTATACCAAATACATAACTACATACCAACTGTTAAACCAACTACATAACTACCTACCAACTACATAACTACATACCAACTGTTATACCAACTGTTATACCAACTACATATCTACATACCAACTGTTATACCAACTACATAACTACATACCAACTGTTATAACAACTACATAACTACATACCAACTGTTATACCAACTACATAACTACATACCAACTATTATACCAACTACATAAATACATACCAACTACATAACTACATACCAACTGTTATTCCAACAACATAACTACATACCAACTGTTAAACCAACTACATAACGACATACCAACTACATAACTACATACCAACTGTTATTCCAACAACATAACTACATACCAGCTGTTAAACCAACTACATAACTACATACCAACTACATAACTACATACCTACAGACCAACTGTTATACCAACTACATAACTACATACCAACTACATAACTACATACCTACAGACCAACTGTTATGCCAACTACATAAATACATACCAACTGTTATACCAACTACATAACTACATACCAACTGTTATACCAACTACATAACTACATACCAACTGTTATACAAACTATATAACTACATACCAACTGTTATACCAACTACATAACAACATACCAACTGTTATACCAACTACATAACTACATACCAACTGTTATACCAACTACATAACTACATACCAACTGCTATACCAACTACATAACTACATACCAACTATTATACCAACTACATAACTACCTACCAACTACATACCTACATACCAACTGTTATACATACTACATAACTACATACCAACTGTTATACCAACTACATAACTACAATCCAACTGTTATACCAACTACATAACTACATACCAACTGTTATACCAAATACATAACTACATACCAACTGTTATACCAACTGTTATACCAACTAGATACCAACTGTTATACCAACTGTTATACCAACTACATACCAACTGTTATACCAACTACATAACTACATACCAACTACATAACTACATACCAACTGTTATACCAACTACATAACTATATACCAACTGTTATACCAGCTACATATCTACATACCAACTGTTATACCAACTACATAACTACATAATAATAATAATATAATAATAATAATATGCCATTTAGCAGACGCTTTTATCCAAAGCGACTTACAGTCATGCGTGCATACATTTTTGTGTATGGGTGGTCCCGGGGATCGAACCCACTACCTTGGCGTTACAAGCGCCGTGCTCTACCAGCTGAGCTACAACTGTTATACCAACTACATACCTACATACCAAATGTTATACCATTTTTTTACATTTTACATTTTAGTCATTTAGCAGACGCTCTTATCTAGAGCGACTTACAGGAGCAATTAGGGTTAAGTGCCTTGCTCAAGGGCACATTTACGTCATTTAGCAGACGCTCTTATCCAGAGCGACTACAAATTGGTGCATTCACCCTATAGCCAGTGGGATAACCACTTTACAATTATACTTTTTTTTTTTTTTTTGGGGGGGGGGGGGGGGTAGAAGGATTACTTTATCCTATCCCAGGTGTTCCTTAAAGAGGTTGGGTTTCAAATGTCTCCGGAAGGTGGTGAGTGACTCCGCTGTCCTGGCGTCGTGAGGGAGCTTGTTCCACCATTGGGGTGCCAGAGCAGCGAACAGCTTTGACTGGGCTGAGCGGGAACTATGCTTCCGCAGAGGAAGGGGAGCCAGCAGGCCAGAGGTGGATGAACGCAATGCCCTCGCCTGGGTGTAGGGACTGATCAGAGCCTGAAGGTACGGAGGTGCCGTTCCCCTCACTGCTCCATAGGCAAGCACCATGGTCTTGTAACGGATGCGAGCTTCAACTGGAAGCCAGTGGAGTGTGCGGAGGAGGGGGGTGACGTGAGAGAACTTGGGAAGGTTGAACACCAGACGGGCTGCGGCATTCTGGATGAGTTGTAGGGGTTTAATGGCACAGGCAGGGAGCCCAGCCAACAGCGAGTTGCAGTAATCCAGACGGGAGATGACAAGTGCCTGGATTAGGACCTGTGCCGCTTCCTGTGTAAGGCAGGGTCGTACTCTCCGAATGTTGTAGAGCATGAACCTGCAGGATCGGGTCACCGCCTTGATGTTGGCGGAGAACGACAGGGTGTTGTCCAGGGTCACGCCAAGGCTCTTCGCACTCTGGGAGGAGGACACAACGGAGTTGTCAACCGTGATGGCGAGATCATGGAACGGGCAGTCCTTCCCCGGGAGGAAGAGCAGCTCCGTCTTGCCAGGGTTCAGCTTGAGGTGGTGATCCGTCATCCATACTGATATGTCGGCCAGACATGCAGAGATGCGATTCGCCACCTGGTTATCAGAAGGGGGAAAGGAGAAGATTAGTTGTGTATCGTCAGCGTAGCAATGATAGGAGAGGCCATGTGAGGATATGACAGAGCCAAGTGACTTGGTGTATAGGGAGAAAAGGAGAGGGCCTAGAACTGAGCCCTGGGGGACACCAGTGGTGAGAGCACGTGGTGCGGAGACAGCTTCTCGCCACGCCACTTGGTAGGAGCGACCGGTCAGGTAGAACGCAATCCAGGAGTGAGCCGCGCCGGAGATGCCCAGCTCGGAGAGGGTGGAGAGGAGGATCTGATGGTTCACTGTATCAAAGGCAGCAGACAGGTCTAGAAGGACAAGAGCAGAGGAGAGAGAGTTAGCTTTAGCAGTGCGGAGAGCCTCCGTGACACAGAGAAGAGCAGTCTCAGTTGAATGACCAGTCCTGAAACCTGACTGGTTTGGATCAAGAAGGTCATTCTGAGAGAGATAGCAAGAGAGTTGGCTAAAGACGGCACGCTCAATAGTTTTGGAAAGAAAAGAAAGAAGGTATACTGGTCTGTAGTTGTTGACATCAGTGGGATCGAGTGTTGGTTTTTTGAGAAGGGGTGCAACTCTCGCTCTCTTGAAGACGGAAGGGACATGGCCAGCGGTCAAGGATGAGTTACATAACTACATACCAACTATTATACCAACTACATAAATACATACCAACTACATAACTACATACCAACTGTTATTCCAACAACATAACTACATACCAACTGTTAAACCAACTACATAACGACATACCAACTACATAACTACATACCAACTGTTATTCCAACAACATAACTACATACCAGCTGTTAAACCAACTACATAACTACATACCAACTGTTATACCAACTACATAACTACATACCAACTACATAACTACATACCTACAGACCAACTGTTATGCCAACTACATAACTACATACCAACTGTTATACCAACTACATAACTACATACCAACTGTTATACCAACTACATAACTACATACCAACTGTTATACAAACTATATAACTACATACCAACTGTTATACCAACTACATAACAACATACCAACTGTTATACCAACTACATAACTACATACCAACTGTTATACCAACTACATAACTACATACCAACTGTTATACCAACTACATAACTACATACCAACTATTATACCAACTACATAACTACATACCAACTGTTATACCAACTACATAACTACCTACCAACTACATACCTACATACCAGCTGTTAAACCAACTACATAACTACATACCAACTGTTATACCAACTACATAACTACATACCAACTACATAACTACATACCTACAGACCAACTGTTATGCCAACTACATAACTACATACCAACTGTTATACCAACTACATAACTACATACCAACTGTTATACCAACTACATAACTACATACCAACTGTTATACAAACTATATAACTACATACCAACTGTTATACCAACTACATAACAACATACCAACTGTTATACCAACTACATAACTACATACCAACTGTTATACCAACTACATAACTACATACCAACTGTTATACCAACTACATAACTACATACCAACTATTATACCAACTACATAACTACATACCAACTGTTATACCAACTACATAACTACCTACCAACTACATACCTACATACCAACTGTTATACATACTACATAACTACATACCAACTGTTATACCAACTACATAACTACATACCAACTGTTATACCAACTACATAACTACATACCAACTGTTATACCAAATACATAACTACATACCAACTGTTATACCAACTAGATACCAAC
>NW_028158591.1:0-52628 GCF_964263955.1 Coregonus lavaretus | reverse complement strand
TCTCTTTAAGTCCATCTGGAGATGGGGATGGTGCTGACCTCCATCAACATCTCTTTAAGTCCATCTGGAGATGGGGATGGTGCTGACCACCATCAACATCTCTTTAAGTCCATCTGGAGATGGGGATGGTGCTGACCTCCATCAACATCTCTTTAAGTCCATCTGGAAAGTCTCCTTTATCATTACCATCAGTGTCCCTGTACTGCCTGTAGGCCCGTATGACCGTACGTGGACTGTCAATGCCAAACCTCTGGCAGAGAGATTCTATCACTGTTTCTCCATACAGTGCTCCTGCATCCTCTGGCCAGTATTGAGCATAAAGCACCTTCAGCTCCTCTATGAACTGGCTGTATCCTGTATTGTCCACCGCCCGTCCTCCTTGAGAGAACCTTCTAGCCTCCATGTTCCTCGCCAAGCTCTAGAAAAACTCCCTCTGATTAAGGACTCTGTCGCTGGGTCTTCCACCATTCAGTTTGACTCCTTGGAAAGAGTTCTCCTGAATCCCTCTCTGGCTGAGTTGTGTGTCGGCCTGGCTGCTCTGCCATGGCACTGAACACCCTCACTTCCCTGGTGACTGCCCTGTGTGCAGTAATAACACCCTCACTTCCCTGGTGACTGCCCTGTGTGCAGTAATAACACCCTCACTTCCCTGGTGACTGCCCTGTGTGCAGTAATAACACCCTCACTTCCCTGGTGACTGCCCTGTGTGCAGTAATAACACCATCACTTCCCTGGTGACTGCCCTGTGTGCAGTAATAACACCCTCACTTCCCTGGTGACTGCCCTGTATGCAGTAATAACACCCTCACTTCCCTAGTGACTGCCCTGTGTGCAGTAATAACACCATCACTTCCCTGGTGACTGCCCTGTGTGTCTCTCTTTTGGAGCTCGAGTGCCAATTCAGATGTGTGCGATGCACTTCAACAACTAAGACCTAGATTGTTAACAAACGCTTGTGAGGATATCCGCATGGCAAGGCCACTATAGCTCTGACGGGTCACGCCGTCGCGGGAGGCATCCTCAGATCATCATTATTTTGTCCGTAAAGGTTAATGAGACATATTTGTTTAGGGTCCAATAACATATTTAAAATAATCTATCTACCTTGCGTATCTGTTTGGACAATTTGCACATTCGGATCGAAATTACTGTTAATTAATATCACACCTTTTGAGTTTCTTAGCCCATGGGAGAAGTACATTTCGCCCCCCCAGTCCTTTTTCCACCCAACTTCATCTAGAATTGTTGAATGGGTTTCCTGTAAACAATAGATATTATATTCCTTCTCTTTGAGCCATGTAAATATTGTTCTTCTTTTGTTATTATGTGCTAAGCCATTACAATTATAACTGGCTATTACAATTATAAGCTTTGAATGTTGCTTGACAAGCCAGGGGTTATACGTTTGTTTTGTCTTGAACTGAGCCTCTGTCCAAATTGCACCTGCTCCGGGCACTGCCCCCCCGTGCACTTCGTCGGTGGATGGACATATGTAGAAATAAGAGAGCAGGTCTGAAATCAATGGGGAAGGATGATTGCACAGAAGGATCTCCGCACTTTTACATGATGGTTTTTCTGGGAGGCTGGAGAAATAACCAGGAGGCAACTTGATTTAACTCTGATCGCTTTTGTAAATGTTTACAGTGCAAACAGTGAACAAATTGTATAAATAATGCCACGTGAGGTACCGGAGCCGGGCAAATAGGTGCTGGAACAAATGAGGTCAAATCTGAGAGGTGCCAGATCCGGCTCAAATTAAGCACTGGAACCCAGGTCTGGAGTGTATGACGTTGGTGTATTGGTACTGAATATACCAGAGATGGAGACAAGACTGATTGGAACAGAACCAGTGAGACCCAGACCAAGACTCAACCACTAGAGACCTCTAGACCCATGTGTCCAACCTGTAAGGAGACCTAGACCAGTTTAAATGTGTCTCACCTATAAGGAGACCTAGACCAGTTTAAATGTGTCTCACCTGTAAGGAGACCTAGACCAGTTTAAATGTGTCTCACCTGTAAGGAGACCTAGACCAGTTTAAATGTGTCTCACCTGTAAGGAGACCTAGACCAGTTTAAATGTGTCTCACCTATAAGGAGACCTAGACCAGTTTAAATGTGTCTCACCTGTAAGGAGACCTAGACCAGTTTAAATGTGTCCAACCTGTAAGGAGACCTAGACCAGTTTAAATGTGTCTCACCTGTAAGGAGACCTAGACCAGTTTAAATGTGTCTCACCTGTAAGGAGACCAAGACCAGTTTAAATGTGTCTCACCTGTAAGGAGACCTAGACCAGTTTAAATGTGTCCAACCTGTAAGGAGACCTAGACCAGTTTAAATGTGTCTCACCTGTAAGGAGACCTAGACCAGTTTAAATGTGTCTCACCTGTAAGGAGACCTAGACCAGTTTAAATGTGGACAAATGAGCCCCAGAGTGTGAACATTAATGCTAGTGTGATGATGATGCTGTCAGTACAGCATAGTGTGGTGAGTTTCAGAGTTGGTCATTAGTCCTCATAGGGGATGGTTTCATTCAATGGAGTAGCAGTGGTCTTCATGACATTGTGCATGTTTTAGATCAAATCCATTGCGGTGAACTGCACAGACTCACTAATCTACAAATCCACTCGCATCTCAAATATTGACTCACTAAGTGGTCCAGATCAGTGATTCTGCGCCTCTCCTTGATCAGACTGATCCCCTCCAACACACTAATGACGGTTTGTCACTATAGAGCCGAGTCAAGCCAAGCAGGGCCAAACTGGGCTGGCTAACTACAGAGCTGAGTCAAGCAGGGCCAAACTGGGCTGGCTAACACTACAGAGCTGAGTCAAGCAGGGCCAAACTGGGCTGGCTAACACTACAGAGCTGAGTCAAGCAGGGCCAAACTGGGCTGGCTAACACTACAGAGCTGAGTCAAGCCAAGCAGGGCCAAACTGGGCTGGCTAACACTACAGAGCTGAGTCAAGCCAAGCAGGGCCAAACTGGGCTGGCTAACACTACAGAGCTGAGTCAAGCAGGGCCAAACTGGGCTGGCTAACACTACAGAGCTGAGTCAAGCCAAGCAGGGCCAAACTGGGCTGGCTAACACTACAGAGCTGAGTTAAGCAGGGCCAAACTGGGCTGGCTAACACTACAGAGCTGAGTCAAGCAGGGCCAAACTGGGCTGGCTAACACTACAGAGCTGAGCCAAGCAGGGCCAAACTGGGCTGGCTAACACTACAGAGCTGAGTCAAGCCAAGTTCTGGAACCATCCTTGAAAGGACAATGTGTAAAGAAAATATCCCAGCCAGTCCAGTCCAGTTGTGGTCAGCTCTGTTGTGTGAATCTTGGTTCTCCATACCTCTAAATGCCATCTTTCTAGATGGTGCCATTTTCAAATAAAATAAAATAAAATTTAATTACATTTGTCACATGCGCCGAATACAACAGGTGTAAACCTTACCGTGAAATGCTTACTTACAAACCCTTAACCAACAATGCTGTTCAAGAAATAGAGTTAAGAAAATATTTACAAAATAAACTAAATTTAAAAAACAAATCAAATCAAAAAGTAACACAATAAAATGACATAACAATAATGAGGCTATATACAGGGGGTCATTCTAGAGGTGGAGTAGCTCTGCCAGTCAATGTGTGGGGGTACAGGTTAGTTGAGGTCATTTGTAAAGTGACTATGCATAGATAAACAGCAAGTAGCAGCAGTGTAAAATCAAAAAGGGGGGGGGGGGGGGGGGGGGTCAATGTAAATAGTCCGGGTGGCCATTTCATTAATTCTTCCCCCATTCGTTTGGGATTGAGACCTGCAGTCACCTTGATTTAAGACCACTTTTGAGAAGTGTTCCACAGGCAGTAAATCTATTGTAGAATAAATGGAACCTGGATCCATTTCATTCTATTAACATGGCTTGTGTGTGTTATAGCAGTAATGGGGTTAAACTGATATTAAAATGACAACTCCATAGGTGGGTACCAGGTCAGGGGAGTTCATCTCTGCTCCCAGCATCCCTGGGACAGTACTGATCAACATAGCTGACCTGATGCAGAGGTGGACCAGTGATGTTTTCCTCTCAGTGGTGAGACTTGTCCTTCCATTTGACACATTGTTACCTCATAAGATCATACAAGATGTTACAGGCTTATTGCATGTGGAAACAGACCTGCATTCAAATACTATTTAAAATAATTTTGAATACTTAATAAGCAGTGCTTGATTGAGTTTGCCTGTTGTAATGGAACCAATAGAAAAGTCCTAAAAGTACAAACATCAAAAACGTTTCTCGTTCATTTAGTCCCTCCCTGTTTCAGCTAATTATCTTCAGTTTGGTGCCTAGTGAATACGACTCAGGTCTCTATGGAAACATCAATGTAAATTCACCTTAGGTTTTTACTCCTCACTTTCCCTTTCAGGTCCATAGGGTTTTGCTGCCCCCTGCTGGAGACTGGAGCACAAGGCAGTCCCTGGCTTTCTTTGGGCAGCTGGAGGATTTTTTTATTTTATTTTATTTTATTTCACCTTTATTTAACCAGGTAAGCCAGTTGAGAACAGGTTCTCATTTACAACTGCGACCTGGCCAAGACAAAGCAAAGTAGTGCAACAAAAACAACACAGAGTTACATATGGGGTAAAAAAAAAACAAAGTCAGAGATACAACAGAAAATATATATACAGTGTGTGCAAATGTAGCAAGTTATGGAGGTAAGGCAATAAATAGGCTATAGTGCAGAATAATTACAATAGTATTAACACTGGAATGCTAGATGTGCAAGAGATTATGTGCAAATAGAGATACTGGGGTGCAAAAGAGCAAATTAAATAACAATATAGGGATGAGGTAGTTGGGTGGGCTAATTTCAGATGGGCTGTGTACAGGTGCAGTGATCGGTAAGGTGCTCTGACAACTGATGCTTAAAGTTATTGAGGGAGATAAGAGTCTCCAGCTTCAGAGATTTTTGCAATTCGTTCCAGTCATTGGCAGCAGAGAACTGGAAGGAATGGCGGCCAAAGGAGGTGTTGGCTTTGGGAATGACCAGTGAGATATACCTGCTGGAGCGCAGACTACGGGTGGGTGCTGCTATGGTGACCAATGACCTAAGATAAGGCGGGGATTTGCCTAGCAGTGATTTATAGATGGCCTGGAGCCAGTGGGTTTGACGACGAACATGTAGTGAGGACCAGCCAACAAGAGCGTACAGGTCACAGTGGTGGGTAGTGTATGGGGCTTTGGAGACAAAACGGATGGTACTGTGATAGACTACATCCAATTTGCTGAGTAGAGTGTTGGAGGCTATTTTGTAAATGACATCGCCGAAGTCAAGGATCGGTAGGATAGTCAGTTTTACGAGGGCATGTTTGGCAGCATGAGTGAAGGAGGCTTTGTTGCGAAATAGGAAGCCGATTCTAGATTTAACTTTGGATTGGCCCTTGTGACGGGTCCAACAAATATCCCCTGGTGAAGGCAGGGTCCTATCTCATCCAACGCTTCAATGACTCTTATGGGAGGCAGTGAGCATTTCCCATGTTAAGCTATGGAATTAATTGTACAGCATTGGATTGGTGTTGGCATGGGGTAGAGGGAGTTTACATATACCAGTCATTTCCTTTTAAATCCATGAAGGGAAGTGGACAAGTTCACACTTAGAAAGGAGATAATAGTTCCACACCCCATATGTCCTGATAACTACAGGAATGGAACCATATTGAGGTTGGCTGCTTTCTATACGGTTTGATGAGAGAGAGAGAGAGAGAGAGAGAGAGAGAGAGAGAGAGAGAGAGAGAGAGAGAGAGAGAGAGAGAGAGGACATCAGGTAAAGTTCTGGAGATGAGGGAATATGTGTGCAGAAAGAAACCCTCCAGTATGGTTAACCCCAGTTAGGCCCAGTATGGACTATCAATACAAGTGACCATTTAGAATGTGACCCAGTTCAATGGGCCTTAACAGAACTGGGGGATGTCAGCCATGAAGTTGTCTAAACACAACTGGAATATAATTTGTTTGTGATTCATTGTTAATGGATTTTCCATTAGGAACACAGGGGGAAAACCTAACACAACAACACACATAACACACAACCAATAAAAACAAAGGGGGAGGAAACCACTAAAGTCATTACCATATTGTCATTTTCTAACGACAGGGAGAAAACATGTAAAATCTAGAAGACTACTTTAGATCTGGTCAGAAGAAGCCTAGTGCACTACGTAGGGAACAGGGAGAGATTTGGGACAGAGACAGTAACTCCTGTATGGAAATCTTCATTCTAATGACAGTGAGCAAATCTCCACCCTATTCCCTATGTAGTGCACTACTTTTGATCTGGTCAGAAGTAGCCTAGTGCACTACGTAGGGAACAGGGAGTCATTTGGGCCAGAGACAGTAACTCCCCTGGGTATGAATTGTCTCTCTATCTTATCTGTCTTCTATATGATGTTCTCCTCTCCTCCTCTCTTCTCTCCTCTATTCACTCTATTCTATCATCCACACCACATGCCAGCTTCAACACAATCCATTTACAAGTTAAAGACACACCTTGGAATAAATAGCAAAGGAAAACTACTACTAGATGGATTTTTTATTTCCCATCACCATGAATCATATTTAATAACTGAACAGTAGCAGACCTAACTTCATCTGTTCCTGACTCTGGGTTGTGGATTAAAAAGACCATCAATCTCCAATGATATTAAAGTACAATTCTGAACATTACTGATATACTGAGTGGCAAGTCAAGATATCTGCTGGGTTTTTATTGTTTGGTTAATAGCACCACCTGCTGGACAGGTTTAATGTTGCTTGACTGAGCAGTACGGGAGAATAAAAGATGCCAAACTTAGGGTCGGTTTCCCGGACATCTCCATTGAACATGCTTTTTAGTCTAGGACTAGGCTTCATCTGTGTCCGGGAAACCGGCCCATATAGTTCAATTAGCAAGTAAGTAACACTACCTGTTCCATGATACTGAGGAAAATGACATTGAGACAGAGAACCAATTGAGAAAACATTTCAATGGTTCTGAATGACAACCAACATACATTAACAGCAAACATCATGATTAATGTGAATATATAAGATTAAAACATTGCACTTAGAAAAATATGAATGCATTGAATTGTAATTCATAACATCTTCTGAAGATCAAATCAATCAAATCATTGTACATAAAAACAGAGCAGAATGAATCATCACATCTGGGGACCATCACCACCAGCATGACTAGTATCTATGTGGACCCTACTACAGTTTAACCAGCTCAGCTATAGACTACACCAGCATGACTAGTATCTATGTGGACCCTACTACAGTTTAACCAGCTCAGCTATAGACTACACCAGCATGACTAGTATCTATGTGGACCCTACTACAGTTTAACCAGCTCAGCTATAGACTACACCAGCATGACTAGTATCTATGTGGACCCTACTACAGTTTAACCAGCTCAGCTATAGACTACACCAGCATGACTAGTATCTATGTGGACCCTACTACAGTTTAACCAGCTCAGCTATAGACTACACCAGCATGACTAGTATCTATGTGGACCCTACTACAGTTTAACCAGCTCAGCTATAGACTACACCAGCATGACTAGTATCTATGTGGACCCTACTACAGTTTAACCAGCTCAGCAGTACCATTATAGAGATAAAACCCAGGATAGAGGGGCTGAGTGAATGTGGTCTGGACTCTGTGGAGGAGGGTCATTGTATCAGAGACACTGTAGAAGGACAGAGTACCTGCCTTGTGATCCAGGTACACTCCTACTCTGGAGGACTGAGGGCCTGATACTTCAGTCCTAACATTATTGTGTCTGAACCAATAACCACCACTACACTGTAAACTCCAGGACTTGTTATTGTCTCCAAATCCACTACCTGTCCCTGTTCTGCTGATGTCTTTATATGAGACTGCTGTAACACCCCACTCCCCACTCCACTCCACCTCCCAGTAACAGCGTCCAGACAGACCCTCTCTACACAGAACCTGGTAGTGGTTGGTGAATCTGTCTGGATGAACAGGATATGGTTGGACTTGGCCTGTACGTGTCACCTTTCTTTTCCCTTCAGACAGAGAGAGGTGTGTGCCTGCTGTGTTTGGGTCCAGTGTGAGCTGACAGGAATCTGGGAGAGAGCAGAGCAGAGACCAATGAGGGGAGTTAGAACAATAAGTTAAGTCAGATACTGTATCTACCCTGTCTTTGATTAGAGCACAGCAGAGATCAAATCAGAGAAATATGAGGAGTCAGATAGATACCCAGTCTTTGATTAGATCTACTATTGCTATATATTTCTAGAGGGATTGTTAGGAGTGTCAGTAAAAAGAGACTGTTAGTTACTTCAGAATAAAGAGACTCACATTGTAAGAACTGTTCTCTGGTCTTGGGCTCTGGAGGCAGTACAACATCCACTATATTCACTACAGACACACAAACACATTCACAGAGAGAGGGAATGTTATCATCACACCATATTCCACATGTATATGACTAGTAGGGAACTTTCAATGGTCTAAAGTTGATGTTCTTATTATTTTCAACACACCTGTAGTGGAGATCTTGGTCCATTCTCCTTTAAGGACGTCTTCTAGTTTCTCTCTCAGTTCAGACACAGTCTTACTCACATCTCCAAAGTACTGAAGAGGACGGACAACGATGCTGGGTAAGTCTGAAGATACACTGGTACCGGAGAGAGACTGATAACTCTGGGGGGAGAGAGAGAGAGAGAGAGAGAGAGCGAGAGAGAGAGAGAGAGAGGGAGAGAACAGAACCAAATGATTGAGAGTTTCACATTGAGTTTTAATTTCATATCACATGTATCAAGGCAGTTGAGTTACCTGGAGGAAATGGATGTGATCCTCTGTGTGTGAGAGCTGCTCCAGCTCAGTGCTTCTCTTCCTCAGCTCAGCTATCTCCTGCTCCAGTTGCTCCAGGAGTCCTTCAGCTTGACTCACTTGAGCCTTTTCTTGGGCTCTGATCAGCTCCTTCACCTCAGAGCGCCTTCTCTCAATGGAGCGGATCAGCTCAGTAAAGATCTTATCACTGTCCTCCACTGCTGCCTGTGCAGAGCGCTGTTAAGAGAGAGAGAGAGAGAGAGAGAGAGAGAGAGAGAGACTGACTTGTCTTACTTTAATGAGCCATCCTCATTACACTAACACCCCCACCCCTAAAAGCACATTGCGTGCCACCACAACCTCCACACAATCACATTATCCAGCACCCAACACCACAGTACAATACACCATCCAGCACCACATTCCAACCGTCCATCCAACCCCTCCTCTCCAGCCGTACAGACAGCCCCCCTGAGCCCCCATACCTCCTGAAACATCTCCACACTGTTGATCATTTTGTACAACTCAAACTCAAGCCTGAGGCGTCAACAGTAATGGCATTACCCTGGCAACACAGAAAAAACATGATGAACAGTCTGTCATTGCAGAAAACGGACACCCCTCCCCAACTCCCAGGTCAACCCGAGCCAACCAGCTATTGGTGTCCAGGGCTCCATGTAATACCCTCCACTGGACGACCCCTGACCTTTCCAGCACTGGGAGCTTATAGAGCACCCTCCACCTATACCCTGCCATGCTCTCAGCCCCCACAACCCCCTGCCACTGATGCCCCTTCACTCCCACTAAGCTCAGAGTGTTAAAAGTCAGTAAGTCCTCCGGACTCTCCTGCCAGTCCCCAGTCTCTGCTGTCACTTGCAGTGGTGGAAACGGTGGTGGCCCCTCCTCAGGCTGCTCCAGCCCTCAGTACTGCAGCATAGAAATCAGAGACCCCTGCTGTATTGAGTCTCTCCGGCCGCATGATGAAGAGCTGCTGATCCAGCCCCAAACCACCAGCCCTCCTCAACAGAGCACATGCTGGTTCCCTCCAGCCCACCTCCGTACGGTACAGTAGCCTCTGTGCTGCTGAGTCAGAACGCTGCCACCCTGACCAGAAAAAATTCACTAACTTGCGCTGCAGGTCCACAAGCAGACCACCGGGGGCGTTGAGAATGGCCAATTTAAGCCATAGAGAGGATGCCACCAAGTTGTTGATGATCAGCACCGCCCCTCTGTATGCCACTTGGGAGATGAGCCACCTGCACTTCGTCAGCCTCGACACCACCGCTTGTGACACTCCTTCCCAGTTCTTCCTATCCCACCCCTCCGAGCCCAGATACACCCCAAGCATCTTGAGCCACTCACAGCCCCACTGCAACCCCCCTGGAAGCTGCGGAGGTGCCCTGTCCCTCCATGCCCCACATAACAGAGCCTCACTCTTGCCCCAGTTTCCCTAAGCAGAAGACGCCCCCTCGTACACCCTCAAACTATTCTCCAGGGCCTGTAGGTTCTGCTCATCCCTAACCAACACAGACGTCATCAGCGTATGCTGACACTGCTATGCCTGTCCCCAACCCTATGCCTGGCTCCCACACTCCCTGTAGCCTCCTGCGTAGCAGGCCCAGAAAGGGCTCAATAACAAGAGTGTATAGCTGCCCTGACAGAGGGCATCCCTGGTGAATGCCCCTCCCTACCCAGACTGGCCTACTGAGCCCTCCCCACACCTTGACCATACATGAAGCCCCAGCATTCGACCGCGACATTACGTGGTCCTCTGTAGCTCAGCTGGTAGAGCACGGCGCTTGTAACGCCTGGGTAGTGGGTTCAATCCCCGGGACCACCCATACACAAAAATATATGCACGCATGACTGTAAGTCGCTTTGGATAAAAGCGTCTGCTAAATGGCATATTATTATTATTATTATTATTATTATTATTATTATTATCATCCTGTTCTCAGGTTCTGCTCACAGACCATTTTTACATGTGGGTGGTCCCGGGGATCGAACCCACTACCCTGGCATTACAAGCGCCATGCTCTACCAATTGAGCTACAGAGGACCACAGAGTTCTGCCCTTTATAAATCAGAGTACAACTCCACAGCCTCATCTCCTCACAACAGAAGTTACCCACCCATCAGGCTCCCTCATCTCCCCCACAACAGAAGTTACCCACCCATCAGGCTCCCTCATCTCCCCACAACAGAAGTTACCCACCCATCAGGCTCCCTCCTCTCCCCACAACAGAAGTTACCCGCCCATCAGGCTCCCTCATCTCCCCCACAACAGAAGTTACCCACCCATCAGGCTCCCTCATCTCCCCCACAACAGAAGTTACCCACCCATCAGGCTCCCTCATCTCCCCACAACAGAAGTTACCCACCCATCAGGCTCCCTCACATCCCCCACAACAGAAGTTACCCACCCATCAGGCTCTCTCATCTCCCCACAACAGAAGTTACCCACCCATCAGGCTCCCTCATCTCCCCACAACAGAAGTTACCCACCCATCAGGCTCCCTCATCTCCCCCACAACAGAAGTTACCCACCCATCAGGCTCCCTCACATCCCCCACAACAGAAGTTACCCACCCATCAGGCTCCCTCATCTCCCCACAACAGAAGTTACTCCCCCATCAGGCTCCCTCCTCTCCCCCACAACAGAAGTTACTCCCCCTTCTGCTGTCCCCACCTCTCCCAAAAGCCTTGGAAGTTTGAGCAAAAAGAGACATCTTGGAAGAGCTTGACATGGAATTTCCAATAGGACACCTTTTTATTTTTTTATTTTTTTAGTCATTTAGCAGACGCTCTTATCCAGAGCGACTTACAGTTAGTGAATACATACATATATATATATATATATATATTTTTATACTGGCCCCCCGTGGGAAGCGAACCCACAACCCTGGCGTTGCAAACGCCATGCTCTATCAACTGAGCTACATCCCTGCCAGCCATTCCCTCCCCTACCCTGGGCGACGCTGGGCCAATTGTGCGCCGCCCATGAGTCTCCCGGTCACGGCCGGCTGCGACAGAGCCTGGATTCGAACCAGGATCTCTAGTGGCACAGTTAGAACTGTGATGCAGTGCCTTAGACCACTGCGCCACTCGGGAGACCCACCTGCCTGGGCCCTGGTGAAACAGAGAACTGAGCCCTGTACTAGGTGCAGACACATTTTGGAAAGCAAAGACAAGGTCATTGATTTTGGCTCTAACCACTAACAACCTACCCTTACACACCTCTTTTGCTACCCCTGCACTAAGATTTGTGCCATGGCTCAGCACCTGCGCCCCCTTTCCACCAGACCCCCAATACACTTAATTAATCACATCACTGTGTGTCTCTTGCAAAAAAATCACGTTTAAATGTTTTTGGCCGAAAATCACCACAATCAGAAACCAGTAGAGAAGCCCATAAAGCCGCCATGCCAGAAAAAACCATCCATTTAAGCAGATTCTGAAGACATGCCCTTAAGAACCCATGACCCATTTTCTCAGCCTATTCCGCTTCCTGGGTGAGAGGACACTAAAACCCTCATTATTCATCACGTGTTGTACTGACCTTACAAACCTTCCAGGATCAATAAAATAAGACTCCAGCAGAACCTTATTTTTCCCCTTTAGTCTCCATCAGGAACCTAGAAAGTTCTCTCACCGTATGTACTGGGCCCTCAGCCTGACTGTCTGTCAGCTCTGGATCCAATGAGCCGTCTGAAAACGAGACCGCCTTGTCCTCCGCTCCCGCAGACTCACCTTCCCCCTCTTCCTCCTCCTCCATTGGCACGGTACCGTCCTCCTCCTCCCCAGTCTCTGCCCCCCTGCACTTCCCCCCTGATCAGAGCCTCTTCCCCAATGACAGGCAATATTTCCTGGGATGAGCCCACCAAGCCTTTGCCCACCGGAGTCTCTGTTACTACAGAAACCTGCCTCAGCTCATGTAGCCCAGCTGCAACCCTCCCCACCACCGCTTTCTCCACGGCCTGCGCACCACCACTTGGCCATGCACTACTACCGTGTAGCTCAGTTGGTAGAGCATGGCGCTTGCAACGCCAGGGTTGTGGGTTCGTTTCCCATGGGGGGACAGTATGAAAATGTATGCACTCACTAACTGTAAGTCGCTCTGGATAAGAGCATCTGCTAAATGACTAAAATGTAAAAAATGTATTCTCCTCCCTCCTGGTACCCCTGCCATTTATTTTGCAATTCTGAGTAATCACTACTTTAGTAAGTATTAGTAAGGAAAAACACTTTATTCAGTACTACTGCAGTTGCTTAATAATTCCAATAGATGGCAGCATAAGACCATGAATGACATTTCAGAAGATTAGTTTAGTTCTCTCCCTGGATACACCACCACTCCCCCTCACAGGAAAACTCCTCCTGCCTGAGCTTTTTACTGTCCCTTTCCACACTGCTAACGCAAGAGGAAGGACTGAAAACACATTACTGTGAAGTAATATAATGATGAGTCATGTTTATTATTACCTGTTTTTATGGTCATGTTTTGAAATTATACTTCATTACTATAATGATTATCAATACGCCTGAACATTAATTCAGTCACCTCTGGTCGACAAAAACGTATTTTCCTAGTACATTAATTGTAAAATTCATCAACCAGCATCGAGCACTCTGCCTTCTCACGCAAGCGAGGGGCATGTTGAGGTAAATATGCTAACCGCGACGGTTGCATTATGTAATTTATTGGTGGGCTGGAAGATGCAGTGTTTTTTCTTTTCTATTCAGAGGCTATTTACTCCCAATATGAGATAATTTTATATAGAAGGTTTTTATAATGCATGTTTACTAGGGTTGAGGTTAGCGCATCTGAGTAGGGATTATTTGGGTTCAATACCTGTCCTACCTGTCAATCATATTGCTGCTTGTAGCCTATAACTGATGATCCCCACACTAGAAACACCCAAAACTATCTGTGCTAGCAAACCCTGTGTTCCACCCCTCCCCTGTGTAACCTTGAAGTTTGTTAAGAAACAAACACTTGTCTACGAAAAGAGACAACATGTTTAACGGATTCCGCTTGGCACCCAGCCGAGAGCACACGAAAACCACTTGCAAATTTACCAAAACTAACCAACTACTTGCGGTCTGTTCGTAAGCAATAAACGGAGGCAGATTAGCCACCACAACTCTTATCGAAAGAGGCGACATCTGCACCAACACACCCCTCACAAAAATCCCACTCACAACAAGACAAACCTTTTTCATTAACACGACCACCGCCTTGTTCATTCTGGATGCAGAGTCCAGATGTTCCGCTCCAACCTGTTCGCCGACCATGAGCAAAACTTCCTCCACACCTTTCTCCGGAACGCACCCGAAGCGACAGCGTTTCTTCTCCACTCGGTTGAGGCCATCACGCCGCCCTAACAAACTACCCCTACTCCCCCCTCAACTCTAAACGATAAACAGTGGAAACCAATAAACAAACCCTCCACCATCAGAAAATAAATTCATTAAATACGCAAGAACCAAAAGAAAAAAGAATAGTAGCCCTCCTCACGAACCACAAAACTCTCACACAACCAACTTCTTCTTCTATGATATAATGGCGGTCCACAAACCAACGTTAAAGGTGCATGCCGCCACCTACTGTGCTGGAGTGTGTGGTCAATCACGGTTTCCAACATTTCTAAATCCTCCTACCTAACTCAGTACTTCTGAGAAAATAAAGAAGAGCCCTACTAACTTCTAATAGACCCCCCCCCCATCCCCAAAATCCCTTCCAAACCCCCCCAACCCCGTCCAACCTCAATGCTACACTTCAATCTTTCCCTCTCTTCAACATACTTACAACAATATAACAACACATGCTCCACCGTTTCATCGACATACCCTCCAGACACAAACCATTCACATGCTTGCCAACCAGATGTAATGACGAGTTCAATGTACAATGTTCTAAGCACAATCGAGAAAACACCACCTCTTCCTTCCTAATCTGACCTTTGAATCTTGGTCCACCGACATTTCCCCCAACTGGACTATAATATAAATCCATTATACTTTGTGATACAAAATGGGAAAAGGGGAAATTATAATAATACAAAAAACACCCTTCCAACTAACCCTACACTCATTAAATACCCACTACCCCATTCCACTACTTTGACCCTATCTGCTCCTGCACCATGCCAACGGCCTGGGAGGACGGGACACCACCACTCAACACACCCTGTAACTCTTCTGAAGTCTAATCTTGTATGGCCAAATACTTCTCTGCAGCTGCCACCACAACATCTATTTTCTGGGATTTACATTCCATTACTGCGGTACAGTTGATAACCATTGCTATGAACTCTAAGAAGCTAACTTTACTGAAGCATAAACATATGTTTCCCATGCCAATAAAGCCCTTTGAATTGAATTGAATTGAGAAATAGAGCGAGAGAGTGCCTTGCAAAAGAATTCATCCCCCTTGGCGTTGTTCCTATTTTGTTGCATTACAACCTGTAACTTAAATTGATTTTTATTTGGATTTTATGAAATGGACATACACAAAATAGTCCAAATTGGTGAAGTGAAATGACAAAAATAACTTGTTTCAAAAAAAATCAAAAACATTAATAACGGAAAAGTGGTGTGTGCATATGTATTCACCCCCTTTGCTATGAAGCCCCTAAATAAGATCCGGTGCAACCAATTACCTTCAGAAGTCACATAATTAGTTAAATAAAGTCCACCTGTGTGCAATCTAAGTGTCACATGATCTGTCACATGATCTCAGTATATATACAGTGGGGGAAAAAAGTATTTAGTCAGCCACCAATTGTGCAAGTTCTCCCACTTAAAAAGATGAGAGAGGCCTGTAATTTTCATCATAGGTACACGTCAACTATGACAGACAAATTGAGAGAAAAAAATTCCAGAAAATCACATTGTAGGATTTTTAATGACTTTATTTGTAAATTATGGTGGAAAATAAGTATTTGGTCACCTACAAACAAGCAAGATTTCTGGCTCTAACAGACCTGTAACTTCTTCTTTAAGAGGCTCCTCTGTCCTCCACTCGTTACCTGTATTAATGGCACCTGTTTGAACTTGTTATCAGTATAAAAGACACCTGTCCACAACCTCAAACAGTCACACTCCAAACTCCACTATGGCCAAGACCAAAGAGCTGTCAAAGGACACCAGAAACAAAATTGTAGACCTGCACCAGGCTGGGAAGACTGAATCTGCAGCTTGGTTTGAAGAAATCAACTGTGGAAGCAATTATTAGGAAATGGAAGACATACAAGACCACTGATATTCTCCCTCGATCTGGGTCTCCACGCAAGATCTCACCCCGTGGGGTCAAAATGATCACAAGAACGGTGAGCAAAAATCCCAGAACCACACGGGGGGACCTAGTGAATGACCTGCAGAGAGCTGGGACCAAAGTAACAAAGCCTACCATCAGTAACACACTACGCCGCCAGGGACTCAAATCCTGCAGTGCAAGACGTGTCCCCCTGCTTAAGCCAGTACATGTCCAGGCCCGTCTGAAGTTTGCTAGAGTGCATTTGGATGATCCAGAAGAGGATTGGGAGAATGTCATATGGTCAGATGAAACCAAAATATAACTTTTTGGTAAAAACTCAACTCGCCGTGTTTGGAGGACAAAGAATGCTGAGTTGCATCCAAAGAACACCATACCTACTGTGAAGCATGGGGGTGGAAACATCATGCTTTGTGGCTGTTTTTCTGCAAAGGGACCAGGACGACTGATCCGTGTAAAGGAAAGAATGAATGGGGCCATGTATCGTGAGATTTTGAGTGAAAACCTCCTTCCATCAGCAAGGGCATTGAAGATGAAACGTGGCTGGGTCTTTCAGCATGACAATGATCCCAAACACACCGCCCGGGCAACGAAGGAGTGGCTTCATAAGAAGCATTTCAAGGTCCTGGAGTGTCCTAGCCAGTCTCCAGATCTCAACCCCATAGAAGATCTTTGGAGGGAGTTGAAAGTCCGTGTTGCCCAGCGACAGCCCCAAAACATCACTGCTCTAGAGGAGATCTGCATGGAGGAATGGGCCAAAATACCAGCAACAGTGTGTGAAAACCTTGTGAAGACTTACAGAAAACGTTTGACCTGTGTCATTGCCAACAAAGGGTATATAACAAAGTATTGAGAAACGTTTGTTATTGACCAAATACTTATTTTCCACCATAATTTGCAAATAAATTCATTAAAAATCCTACAATGTGATTTTCTGGATTTTTTTCTCTCATTTTGTCTGTCATAGTTGACGTGTACCTATGATGAAAATTACAGGCCTCTCTCATCTTTTTAAGTGGGAGAACTTGCACAATTGGTGGCTGACTAAATACTTTTTTCCCCCACTGTACACCTGTTCTGAAAGGCCCAAGAGTCTGCAACACCACTAAGCAAGGGGCACCATCAAGCAATCGGCACCATGAAGACCAAGGAGCTCTCCAAACAGGTCAGGGACAATGTTTTGGAGAAGTACAGATCAGGGTTGGGTTATAAAAAAAATATCAGAAACTTTCAACATCCCACGGAGCACCATTAAATCCATTATAAAATGTTTTAAAGAATATGGCACCACAACAAACCTGCCAAGAGAGGGCCGCCCACCAAAACTCACAGACCAGGCAAGGAGGGCATTAATCAGAGAGGCAACAAAGAGACCAAAGATAACCCTGAAGGAGCTGCAAAGCTCCACAGCGAAGATTGGAGTATCTGTCCATAGGACCACTTTAAGCCATACACTCCACAGAGCTGGGCTTCATGGAAGAGTGGCCAGAAAAAAAGCCTTTGCTTAAAGAAATATAAGCAAACACGTTTGGTGTTTGCCAAAAGGAATGTTGGAGACTCCCCAAACATTTTGAAGAAGGTACGCTGGTCAGATGAGACTAAAATTGAGCTTTTTGGCCATCAAGGAAAACGCTCTGTCTGGCGCAAACCAAACACCTCTCATCACCCCGAGAACACCATCCCCACAGTGAAGCATGGTGGTGGCAGCATCATGCTGTGGGGATGTTTTTCATCGGCAGGGACTGGGAAACTGGTCAGAATTGAAGGAATGATGGATGGCTCTAAATACAGGGACATTCCGGAGGGAAACCTGTAAGTATTGACTTTGGGGGGGGGGGTGAATAGTTATGCACGCTCAAGTGTTGTGTTTTTCTGTCTTATTTCTTGTTTGTTTCACAATAAAAAAAAAAGTGCATCTTCAAAGTGGTAGGCATGTTGTGTAAATCAAATGATACAAACCCCCCAAAAAATCCATTTTAATTCCAGGTTGTAAGGCAAGAAAATAGGAAAAATGCCAAGGGGGAGAATACTTTCGCAAGCCGCTGTATGTATAGGGGACATGAGTCAGTCATGGTTACTTAAAGTTATGTGATGAGGTAGCCCTGCCTGCAACTTCAAAATCAGTGTCGGCCCACGGCCCAATGGGGAATGTCCTCTTGGTGTAATGATCAAGACCCAGGTTCATATCCCATCAGTTACATTAAGCAGTCTATTCTCTGAAAGGGGTCCAGGCATAGTGGGGTCATTGGGATTGGAGAGGGGTCCTATCTCTCTCTCTGACTGGAGGAGACAGGTAAAATCCTCTGGTCAACAATACTCACCTTGAGAGACTTCACAGCTCTTTGGAGCTTCTTCAGCTTCTTCTCTCTCTCCTGGAATCTCTGCTGGACTTTCTGCTGACTCATCCCCAGCTGCCTCTGTGGAGAATCACTCTTCAATGAGCTACCAAGCTTTATTTGTCCATTATATCAATAGTATAGTAATGGGACATAGGGCCCATAGAGAGGAAGGTCTAAAATCTTGAGGAAGTCCCTTTACCATGTGATATTTTCTATGTTGCTATGTTAATGATTATAGTTTTTATGGTAGGCGTACATGTATCAAGGGGTTGAGACTGAACTTTGAACTCCTAAAAGGGCATTCGGAATGATAATAGTGTTTGACTTTAGAAAATGGTGATACATTTGGAGCAAACTCAATATACACCAAAGTTTGTGTTCATATTTATTCTGCCGTGGATATATTTCATTTGAATTCTCTCATATTCAAACAGCCTCAGATCCTACTGTATCTTTAATTATTTGTTTATCAGACAGTCACCAACAAGTAGTTCTGGTCTTACCTGTTTCTCAGTCCTCTCTGCTGCAGCTGACACTGTATCATGGCCTTTATGTTCATCCATTGTACACTGATAACAGATACACTGCTGATCGGTACGACAGAAAACCTCCAGCAGTTTGTCATGATGAGAGCAGATCTTCTCCTGTAGTTGTGCGGTGGCTTTAACCAGCTTGTGCTTCTTCAAAGCAGGAGATTCATAGTGAGATTGGTGGTGAGTCTCACAGTAAGAAGCCAAACACGTCAGACAGGACATGAGGGCTTTCCGCTTTCTGGTCCCAGTGCAGACATCACACGCCACATCTCTAGGTCCAGCATAGCACAGAGCAGGAGGGGGAGCAGCCTGGAGTCCTGTCTTCTTCAGTTTCTCCACCACCTCAGCCAACATGTTATTTTTCCTCAGATTAGGCCTTGGAGTGAAGGTCTGTCTGCACTGAGGACAGCTATAGACCCCTTTCAGAACATCCTGATCCCAGCAGCCCTCAATACAGCTCCTACAGTAACTGTGTCCACAGGCAGTAGTGACCGGCTCCTTCAGTAGATCCAGACAGACAGAACAACAGAACTGGTCCTGGTCCAGCAGAACTCCCTGCTGAGCCATTTGGACGGTTGTTCACTCTCACACAGACAGACGACACAGAGACTCAGATCAGTTTCGTTTCCTCAGAAGACAGTTTGTGGCAGGGGGATGGACTTCCTGGTTCTGCCAGAGGGGTGGGGTTAGAAGGAGGGAGGGAGGGAGGGGTTAGAAGAAGGGAGGAAGAGAGAGAGGAACTGCATGCAACAGGAAGAGGGAGACAAATAGTTTTGTTCCTAGGTTACAGTCCTTAACATGGAACAAATGAAATAATGAATCTTAAAATGTGAGTTGTTAGAATATGTAAAGGATAACAGTTTCTAAGAAGTACATATGTATAATTATTTTAATGACCTTTATAATGCCTTATAATACACTAATGTGTTATAATTAAGCAATAAGGCCTGAGGAGGTGTGGTATATGGCCAATATACACTACCACAGCTAAGGGCTGTTCTTAGCCACAACGCAACGTGGATTGAGAATGATGTAACACTTTCAAAAATCAAATCAAATTATTGGTTGCATACACATATTTAGCAGATGTTATTGCAGGTGTAGCGAAATGCTTGTGTTCCTGGCTCCAACAGTGCAGTAATAACTAACAATACACACATCTAAAAAGTAAAGGAATGGAATTAAGAAATATATAAATATTAGGACGAGCAATGTAGGAGTCTGGAGTGTAAATATATTTATAAACTGGGTAGTTCAAGCCCTGAATGCTGATTGGCCGACAGCCGTGGTATATCAGACCGTATAAAAAACATTTATTTTACTGCTCGAATTACGTTGGTACGTTAATAGCAATAAGGCAGTTTTAGAACACCTACTCATTCAAGGGTTTTTCTTTATTTGTACTATTTTCTACATTGTAGAATAACAGTGAAGACATCAAAACTATGAAATGACACATATGGAATCATGTAGTAACCAAATAAGTGTTAAACAAATCAAAATATATTTTATATTTGAGATTCTTCAAATAGCCACCCTTTGCCTTGATGATAGATTTGCACACTCTTGGCATTCTCTCAACCAGCTTCATGAGGTAGTCACCTGGAATGCATTTCAAATAACAGGTGTTCCTTCTTAAAAGTTAATTTGTGGAATTTCTTTCCTTCTTAATGCGTTTGAGCCAATCAGTTGTGTTGTGACAAGGGAGGGGTGGTATACAGAAGATAGCCCTATTTGGTAAAAGACCAAGTCCATATTATGGCAAGAAGAGCTCAAATAAGCAAAGAGCAACGACAGTCCGTCATTACTTTAAGACATGGTCAGTCAATACGGAACATTTCAAGAACTTTGAAAGTTTCTTCAAGTGCAGTCGCAAAAACCATCAAGCGCTATGATGAAACTGGCTCTCATGAGGACCGCCATAGGAAAGGAAGACCCAGAGTTACCTCTGCTGCAGAGGATAAGTTCATTAGAGTTAACTGCACCTCAGATTGCAGCCCAAATAAATGCTTTACAGAGTTCAAGTAACAGACACATCCCAACATCAACTGTTCAGAGGAGAATCAGGCCTTCATGGTCAAATTGCTGCAAAGAAACCACTACTAAAGGACACCAATAAGAAGAAGAGACTTGCTTGGGCCAAGAAACACAAGCAATGGACATTAGACCGGTGGAAATCTGTCCTTTGGTCTGATGAGTCCAAATTTGATATTTTGGGTTCCAACCGCAGTGTCTTTGTGAGACACAGAGTAGGTGAACGGATGATATCCACATGTATGGTTCCCACCGTGAAGCATGGAGTAGATGGTGTGATGGTGTGGGGGTACTTTACTTATGACACTGTCTGTGATTTCTTTAGAATTCAAGGCACACTTAACCAGCATGGCTACCACAGCATTCTGCAGCGATACACCATCCCATCTGGTTTGGTCTTAGTAGGACTATCATTTGTTTTTCAACAAGACAATGACCCAACACACCTCCAGGCTGTTTAAGGGCTATTTGACCAAAAAGGAGAGTGATGGAGTGCTGCATCAGATGACCTGGCCTCCACAATCACCCGACCTCAACCCAATTGAGATGGTTTGGGATGAGTTGGACCGCAGAGTGAAGGAAAAGCAGCCAACAAGTGCTCAGCATATGTGGGAACTCCTTCAAGACTGTTGGAAAAACATTCCTCATGAAGCGGTTTGAGAGAATGCCAAGAGTGTGCAAAGCTGTCAAGGCAAAGGGTGGCTACTTTGAAGAATCTTAAAATCTAAAATATATTTTGATTTGATTGAACACTTTTACTACATGATTCCATGTGTTATTTCATAGTTTAGATGTCTTCACTATTATTCTACAATGTAGAAAATAGTCAAATAAAGGAAAACCCTTGAATGAGTAGGTGTTCTAAAACTTTTGACCAGTAGTGAAGGTATCCAAACTTTTGACTGGTACTGTACACATGCTCTGACTGTCTGCTCTATATCAGCATTCATCTTGGGCCAGAATAACACTGCTTTAGCACCTCGTTTTGACTTTTCCTTCCCTAGATGGTCCTTGTGTATTTTGATCAGAATGTTTTTCTGTAACACACTTGGTATCACAATTCTTGAACCCTTAAACAGAATTCCATCAAGTCCAGATAGCTCATCCCTGTATTGACCATAAGGGTATGGTATAGCTTGTACAGACTACCTGCATGTTATGGCTTGAATCACCTTTTGCAAACACTCATCTTCTGCAGTGGCACGTGAAATAACTGTCCACATTTCATCTGAGACTGGGCAACTCTCTCTGATAAGGTTTACATGTATGGTCTCGTCCTGCTCATATATATCTGGTTTGGTTCTGAGCTGTCCAAAGCTCTGGACAATGTGTCTGCCACTAACAATTCTTTCCCTGGCCTGTACTCGAGTTGCAAGTCATATTTCTGAAGTTTTAGAAACAGTCCCTGTTCTCTTGGTGGTGTGTGTGTTAGACCCTTCCTTGCAATAGTAACTTAAGGTTGATGATCTGTTTCATCCCACACTGTTTTACCACAGATAAACACACTGCATTTCTCACATGCACATGACAGTGCCAATGCCTCTTTCTCAATCTGAGCATAGTTCCACTCAGAAGTTGTCAGAGCCCTGGAGGCATATGCAACTGGGCGCCATCTAGTGTCATACTGCTGTAACAACACTGCACCTTAACCTGCTTTAGAGGCATCTGCTGAGATTGAGGTTTTGAGCTTTTTATCATAGAACCTCAGTAGTGGAGCATGCATGATGTAGTGGACATTCTAATCAATAATGAGGAGAGACAGGGTCAATCACCAATCAGGATATTACTTTATTCAAAACTTATCAATAAGGTAATAAGTTGAGGCTGGTCGACCCAACAGTCTTGACACAAAGAATACTAAAGATCTTTTATAGCAAAGATACACCCTCTTAGTCTACATGACAAATAACAGATGTATGGAATGAGTCAAAAGGTGAGACTTGATATATGAGAAAGGAGTATCCCCAAGCCAGAAAGCATTTGCTATGAAGACTGTTCTTACTGTATGGAAATCAGAGTTTAGCCTCCAAAACAAGCTTCCTCTCATCATTATCCATACCCCAGCCATCTCTCCCTGGTACCTCATTACACCAACTCATTCTATGGAATGCGTTCTGTAGGTTTTATCACCAAAGGCATCGTTAATCTACTGTCAGTGTTAACAGACACGTGAGAGTTCTAAGAACCCTTTTCTACTGCAGAAAACAACCATTTGATGCAATAACAGTATTAGAACATCATCTAGTCATTGTTGTCCTCACAATGATCAATGCCTTGAGCTCCTCAAAACTCTTTCTGATGATTACTGTTCCAACACCACTCTGTAGTTTTACACAGTAGACTTCTCATCTGACTAGTGTGAGTTGCCAGATTAGGTACACATTAGCCCACATAGTTAACCATCCCTTAGAACCTTTGTACGTCCTCTTGATCGGTAGGCAGTGGCATGTTCTTGATGGCGGTCACTTTGCTCTGGTCTGTCTGAACACCTTCACATGTTAGTTTTTCACCAAAGAAGGTTATTTCTGTCTTTCTGAACTCCCATTTGTCTGCATTTAGCGTTAGCCCATTATCTCTGGCTACGACTAGCTACATGCTACCTGGTGTTGTGCTCTTCAAGAGTCTGACCCCATATTAGCACATCATCAATGGACACTGTGGTGCCTGACACACTCTCAGATATCTGTTGGACTGTCCTGTGAAAGACTTCTGGTGCTGAAGTGAGACCAAACGGGAGCCTTTTAAATGACTAGCTACCAAAAGGAGTATTGAAAGTACAAAGCCTTGTACTCTCCTTGTCTAGACTGATCTGCCAAAACCCTGAAGAGGCGTCTAGCTTTGAGAAGTATTTAGCCCCTGCTATGTCCCTGAATATCTCCCCTCTGGTAGGCAGCTGAAAGGGTTCCCTTTTTACATGCTTGTTTAGCTCTTTTGGATCCATACAGTCTGAGCGAGCCGTCTTCCATCTCAACTATTACTAGTGAGTGGACCCATTCAGTAGGCTCTTCTACTTTGTCTAGGATATCTAAGGACTCTAGCCTCAGCAGCTCTGCTTTTAGCTAGTCTCTTGGTGATAATGGTATCTTTCTAGGTGCATGGATCACTGGTCTATTTTGGCTGATCTAACTCCATTTTGTACTGCACCTTGAGTTTTCCTATTCCCTGAAAAACATCAGCATATGCATCCTCAACATTAGTCATTTCACCATATGAACCCATTTCACTAGACCCAGTAAGTTACATGACTTTAACCCAATGATGGGTGTTGTTTCTCCCTTTACTATGACAAACGGAACCTTGTGAGATTCATCATCTACCTCCAGCACCAACCTGCATGTCCCTGAAGACCACTGGTTTTACCTGTAACCGTAACAATTCAGTCTCTGGAATGATGTTGACCTGTGCTCCAGTGTCAAGTTTGAACACAATATCAGTTCCATTAGTCTTGTAGGTAGCAGTCCTCGTCTGGTCCTGCAAGTGCGACTGTTCCCACAAAGAGGTCACCAAAAGACCCATCACTGTACTCGTTGTCACCACTGTTGTCCTGGTCCTCGTTGACACAGTGTACAGTATTTTGTTGTCTCCGCTGCCTGCATTTGAGTGAGAAGGGGTTCTTCATGCCACAGTTGTAACACTCTTTTCTATATCCTGGGCACTGGCAAGGTCTGTGCTCTCCTCCAAAGCTGCTGCAGGAGCGCTGGTTCCCTGAAGTGTGCTGCTGTCCTTTGAAGTTAGCCATAGCTTTTCCTTTGCTAAAATACTCCACTTTGCATACTGTTTCACTAAGACCACCACTGTCCATTGACCGTATGCTACTCTGAGTCACCCCTCTAGCTTGTCTCTCACCCCCATGACAGTTCTCTCTCGTATCAGCGAGTCTACAATTTGACCGAAATTACACAACTGACATTTCAGTTTGAAGTCCATAATAAATTCCTCAAGTCTCTGTTTCATTCTGACATCTACTGTTGAAAACATACCTAGTTTCTTCTGGGAGTACAAAAATACAGAAATGTGGCTTATACCAGTTCATAATCTGCTTGCTCTTCATCCATTAGCTGAAAGCTGTTGTAGACATCAATGGTGTCCTAGACTGTGAGAAACAGTGCGACCTTCTGTGCGTCGTCTTTTCTTGCCGCTCCTATCGCCGTCAGATAGAGGGTGAAACGCTGCTTGAACCGCTTCCATTGCTCTTCAACGTTGCCGTTCAGTTTCAGTTTCAGTTCTGTTGGAGGCTTTAGCTGCTCCATGTCGTTAGCCAGCTAGCACTGCAAAACGACTAGCTACATGCATTGCACGCTCCGTTAGCGCCGGCGTGGTTATTTTTTACCTCAGTCTCATTAGCCCAGTGGCTAGTTAGCTAACGTTAGTCAAGTTTGCTAGTTGACGTGAAGCCTCTTAGCGCCGTTCAGCATTTTAGACCAAACTCGATGATGGATGAGTCAAAGGCGAGTTATTTCACTCCCGGTACCATGTTAAATCTTGTCTAAGAAATACTAAAGAAAACAACTGTTCTTTAAAACATAAGTCCTTCTTTATTCAAGTTAACCGGAGCCGTACAAGTATCGTACATTCAGGATCTCCTGCTCTCCCACTCCTATGCGCGGGCTGCGTGTCCCCTAAGTGGTGACGTGGCCTCCGATACAAAATGCCACAGAGGTGTTGTTGCCTACCTTCACCACCTTGGGACGGCCCGTCAGGAAGTCCAGGACTATGAAGGTAAATTAATGTCATAAGTGTACAAGCATGTAAAGTATGATTTGAAATGTAAAATATGAGTTGTGCCTGTATAATCAGTTTTGTAGTTCAATTATTTGTTATTTTGAGAATGAGTGCGACAACACTAGCAAGCAGGTAATGTGATGTGTGAATAAATACAGTGTTGTTGCATTCATTCTCAAAATAAGTTTGCAATAAAAATTAAATTTGAGGTATAATGTGGTCCCAGTTCCAGGGGCATCACTGGATAGAAAATCCCAATATGGCTGCCAACGCAATGCCATATATGGACATGTGTGTGTTACATCCGAACTCAGTAGCTCTACTCTCATTGGTCCTAACGATTTGTTTAGGTTTTTTGCATTTAGCTTGTGACACAGCCCTCAAGACATCATTGATGATATCAATGGATCATCAGAAATGGGTTTAGATAGATAGCTGAATAGATATCTACTTAGTCAGTTTGCAACAAATAATATATTTTATAAATAAAATAAAATAAAAAAGCAAATCTGAATGCGATGTTCACGAGTTTTGTTCACAAAACGATCAGCTAGCTAGCTAGCTTGGTTAGCTAACGTTAGCTAGCTACTAGTTAGCTATGTTTAGCTAGCTACAGATAGCTCGATAGGTGGGTAATGGCCCATATTGAAGGTGTTAAACAGGGGTAATGTTGTTAGAAATGATTTTATATAAACCTCCTCCACTGTCCATACATTCACACAAACACACAAACACACACACACACACACACACACACACACACACACACACACACACACACACACACACACACACACACACACACACACACACACACACACACACACACACACACACACACACACACCAAAATATTGGTATAACCTGGTTTGGTTATCTCTTGTTCTATGTAGTGTAGTTGCTCACCTGTCTGTCATTGTAAAGTGTGTGTGTGTGTGTGTGTGTGTGTGTGTGTGTGTGTGTGTGTGTGTGTGTGTGTGTGTGTGTGTGTGCCCAGGCTGTGTTCAGTAGAGAACAACAATTGTCGAAAGTTCAGATATAAATTCATTGTCTAGATATTCTCTTATGTGTCTCTTTTTATTTAATTTTTATTTTTTTTATTTCACCTTTATTTAACCAGGTAAGCCAGTTGAGAACAGGTTCTCATTTACAACTGCGACCTGGCCAAGACAAAGCAAAGTAGTGCAATAAAAACAACACAGAGTTACATATGGGGTAAAAAAAACATAAAGTCAGAAATACAACAGAAAATATATATACAGTGTGTGCAAATGTAGCAAGTTATGGAGGTAAGGCAATAAATAGGCCATAGTGCAGAATAATTACAATAGTATTAACACTGGAATGCTAGATGTGCAAGAGATGATGTGCAAATAGAGATACTGGGGTGCAAAAGAGCAAAATAAATAACAATATAGGGATGAGGTAGTTGGGTGGGCTAATTTCAGATGGGCTGTGTACAGGTGCAGTGATCGGTAAGGTGCTCTGACAACTGATGCTTAAAGTTATTGAGGGAGATAAGAGTCTCCAGCTTCAGAGATTTTTGCAATTCGTTCCAGTCATTGGCAGCAGAGAACTGGAAGGAATGGCGGCCAAAGGAGGTGTTGGCTTTGGGAATGACCAGTGAGATATACCTGCTGGAGCGCAGACTACGGGTGGGTGCTGCTATGGTGACCAATGAGCTAAGATAAGGTAGGTCTAGCAATTAATCATATCATCTCTACTCATTACATTTTTTTTTATTTTATTTCACCTTTATTTAACCAGGTAAACCAGTTGAGAACAGGTTCTCATTTACAACTGTGACCTGGCCAAGACAAAGCAAAGTAGTGCAACAAAAAACAACACAGAGTTACATATGGGGTAAAAAAAAAAAAAAAAAAAGTCAGAGATACAACAGAAAATATATATACAGTGTGTGCAAATGTAGCAAGTTATGGAGGTAAGGCAATAAATAGGCTATAGTGCAGAATAATTACAATAGTATTAACACTGGAATGCTAGATGTGCAAGAGATTATGTGCAAATAGAGATAATGGGGTGCAAAAGAGCAAATTAAATAACAATATAGGGATGAGGTAGTTGGGTGGGCTAATTTCAGATGGGCTGTGTACAGGTGCAGTGATCGGTAAGGTGCTCTGACAACTGATGCTTAAAGTTATTGAGGGAGATAAGAGTCTCCAGCTTCAGAGATTTTTGCAATTCGTTCCAGTCATTGGCAGCAGAGAACTGGAAGGAATGGCGGCCAAAGGAGGTGTTGGCTTTGGGAATGACCAGTGAGATATACCTGCTGGAGCGCAGACTACGGGTGGGTGCTGCTATGGTGACCAATGAGCTAAGATAAGGCGGGGATTTGCCTAGCAGTGATTTATAGATGGCCTGGAGCCAGTGGGTTTGACGACGAACATGTAGTGAGGACCAGCCAACAAGAGCGTACAGGTCACAGTGGTGGGTAGTGTATGGGGCTTTGGAGACAAAACGGATGGCACTGTGATAGACTACATCCAATTTGCTGAGTAGAGTGTTGGAGGCTATTTTATAAATGACATCGCCGAAGTCAAGGATCGGTAGGATAGTCAGTTTTACGAGGGCATGTTTGGCAGCATGAGTGAAGGAGGCTTTGTTGCGAAATAGGAAGCCGATCCTAGATTTAACTTTGGATTGGAGATTCTTTATGTGAGTCTGGAAGTTGAGTTTACAGTCTAACCAGACACCTAGGTATTTGTAGTTGTCCACATACTCTAGGTCAGACCCGTCGAGAGTGGTGATTCTAGTCGGGTGGGCGGGTGCTAGCAGCGTTCGATTGAAAAGCATGCATTTAGTTTTACTAGTGTTTAAGAGCAGTTGAAGGCTACTGAAGGATTGTTGTATGGCATTGAAGCTCGTTTGGAGGTTTGTTAACACAGTGTCCAATGAAGGGCCAGATGTATACAAAATGGTGTCGTCTGCGTAGAGGTGGATCTGAGAGTCACCAGCAGCAAGAGCGACATCATTGATATACACGGAGAAAAGTGTCGGCCCAAGAATTGAACCCTGTGGCACCCCCATAGAGACTGCCATAGGTCCAGACAACAGGCCCTCCGATTTGACACACTGAACTCTATCTGAGAAGTAGTTGGTGAACCAGGCGAGGCAGTCATTTGAGAAACCAAGGCTATTTAGTCTGCCAATAAGAATGCGGTGGTTGACAGAGTCGAAAGCCTTGGCCAGGTCGATGAAGACGGCTGCACAGTACTGTCTATTATCAATCGCGGTTATAATATCGTTTAGGACCTTGAGCGTGGCTGAAGTGCACCCGTGACCAGCTCGGAAACTAGATTGCATAGCGGAGAAGGTACGGTGGTATTCGAAATGGTCGATGATCTGTTTATTAACTTGGCTTTCGAATACTTTCGAAAGGCAGGGCAGGATGGATATAGGTCTGTAGCAGTTTGGATCTAGAGTGTCACCCCCTTTGAAGAGGGGGATGACCGCGGCAGCTTTCCAATCTCTGGGGATCTCAGACGTTATGAAAGAGAGGTTGAACAGACTAGTAATAGCGGTTGCGGAACCCTACTACTATCTTCAATGTGATGTAGTATCTGAAAGTCTATGATTTTGCTGACGTTTGCAAATGGTGTGTTAGAGGAACTTGGCTCTGCTTGCGGAAACATCTGGAAAACATTACTATAGGGGCCCCCTAAAACAGAGGAGAGTCTGCTATGTAGAGGCCAGGGATTGGTCTATTAAAATCACGCCATATTATGTTACATAGGATATAAATACCATGTTTTGAACAAAGTACGGGGAGAATAACATATTAGAGATTGGGTCAGTTGTTCTCCGGATTTCTGCAGGAGTCTGTAAATTGATACTGTAATCTTTGATGTAATAAACCATTATAATCAAGGACAGTGTCAGCGGATTTCTTGTCATCACAGCATGTCAGCATCGTTGTCTTGACACCACATTAAATGGCGACGAGGATTTTTGGGACGTGTTGCGTCTCTTCAGCGTTCCATTCATGGGCTACGAAGTGACTCCCGCTCAAGACGCCGGCAGATAAGGTGAGCTTTCTCACAACTTTGGGCGCTGGTCAGTTCGTGTGGCTGTGTGTGTGCGTTGGGGGAACGCACCGTGACGGACCTGTGTGTGCCGTGCTGTTTGCTGTGTGATAGATTTCCATTCTAAATTTCTACCTTTGTTTGCGTTGAAAACAACGCAAACAGGGGGGAGTGTCTATAGGAATTGATAACACTGGGCACAGGGATATTTGGCTTGAATAAATTTAAAGGAGTGTCCAGGAATAGAATGAAGGAATCAGACGAGGAAATAAGGGAAAAAGTATACTGTTAGGACGTCGCTGATCTACGGAAGCCCTCAAAGAGGCGATCATTAAGATGGGCCACAAATCCTGTCAATTCACTAGGTTGATTTTCGGGTCAGTTCTGGGAACTGTGAGATTGTAGAATATACATTCAATTGCATGTTACCTCTCGGAATATAGTTGATGAGGTATATGTCCGATGTAGCCTCTCATTGAACATCTGCAACTCAAGGTAGAAGAAATTTAGGAAGGAATATAAAGGAAAAAAGGAGCGACGTAAGCATGCTTTAGAGCATTGTATGAACGGATGCATTCTTGTTGAATTGTGTGTGTGTGAGAGAGAGAGCCTATGTGTGTGTGCAAAATTAAAGAGGTCTCTGTTGTGTTCCAGCTGTGTGTCGACTCATGCTATGATAACATTTATGTTAGAGATATATACATATATATGTTTTGGTTGAGAACAGGGGTTTTAGTTTTTGTAAGGAAATATGTTAGTTAAGGTTAAACCTTATGAGTCTCTATTTGAGAGAACATTTCCATAAATGTTAAAAACTATGAGCCCCCTGGGAGGACGTTATAATTGTATAGAGATTATTTGTAATGGATAAGAAAATAACTATAAATCTGCAGATTAGAATAAGTGAAGATAAGAAACTTCGAAGTAGGATTTGTGTTTTATGTTTTGTGTTGGTTTGTGCGTTTTGTTCAGTGTTACTGTTTGTCTGTGTTGGAAGAAACGGAGGGACAACTGGTCTGTCTACTGTCTGCTGTTTGGAGAGAGTTGCTCAGTGCAGGCAGGGGAGTGGCACACTCGCTTCCTCTCACCATGAAATCGCACTGGTGAATGAGCTGCGCATGTGTGGGATTTTAGGAATTTAAAGTTGAGCGGAGCGAGTGTGCCACTCCCCTGCCTGCACTGAGCTGCTGTGACACGCAGACTTAGTGCTGCAGACAGAGAAGAAAGGGGGAGACTTTGAATACACACGGATAAAGTATTCTGTTTGATAAGTGGCTGTTGCTTACCTATCAAACTATTTGATTGAGATACATTGAATTTATAAATGAGAAGACATGTTGACGGATAAAAAATAAAAAATAATTAAAGAAATAAATAAAATAAAATGTTATTGCGCTATTTATAATATTCCTGAGTTAAGCTGCTTGCTTATTTCTTAGTGCGAATGTGAACATAGGTATGCATAAAAGACTGAATTGTTGTCTGTTTCTTTTGTTCTCCTGTGATGTGAGAGACGAGAAGGAGGAGACAAAGAGAGAGAGGAGGTGATGACCAGTGCGTCACGCGACAGCGTGTGCTTCCCCGGATCCAGTCCAATTAAGGCCAGTACTGGTCTATCCACAAAACCTACTTTCCCAGGATATAATAGATACAGTGGGGAGAACAAGTATTTGATACACTGCCGATTTTGCAGGTTTTCCTACTTACAAAGCATGTAGAGGTCTGTAATTTTTATCATAGGTACACTTCAACTGTGAGAGACGGAATCTAAAACAAAAATCCAGAAAATCACATTGTATGATTTTTAAGTAATTAATTTGCATTTTATTACATGACATAAGTATTTGAAACATCAGAAAAGCAGAACTTAGTATTTGGTACAGAAACCTTTGTTTGCAATTACAGAGATCATACGTTTCCTGTAGGTCTTGACCAGGTTTGCACACACTGCAGCAGGGATTTTGGCCCACTCCTCCATACAGACCTTCTCCAGATCCTTCAGGTTTCTGGGCAGTTGCTGGGCAATACGGACTTTCAGCTCCCTCCAAAGATGTTCTATTGGGTTCAGGTCTGGAGACTGGCTAGGCCACTCCAGGACCTTGAGATGCTTCTTACGGAGCCACTCCTTAGTTGCCCTGGCTGTGTGTTTCGGGTCGTTGTCATGCTGGAAGACCCAGCCACGACCCATCTTCAATGCTCTTACTGAGGGAAGGAGGTTGTTGGCCAAGATCTCGCGATACTGCGAGACTGCTGTTGGGACTGCTGTTGGGACTGCTGTTGGGACAGCTGTTGGGACAGCTGTTGGGACTGCTGTTGGGACTGCTGTTGGGACTGCTGTTGGGACAGCTGTTGGGACAGCTGTTGGGACTGCTGTTGGGACTCTGCTGTTGGGACTCTGCTGTTGGGACTGCTGTTGGGACTGCTGTTGGGACTGCTGTTGGGACTGCTGTTGGGACTGCTGTTGGGACTGCTGTTGGGACTGCTGTTGGGACTGCTTTATGGAGGCTCTATCAGTTTGTGGGCACCGTTTGTCAGCGTTACAGTGCAATTCATGTATTGTTTAGTGTTGTGTTATGTAGTGGCTTTGCTGGCATGCATCCCACTTTTTTATTTATTTGCCCCACCAAGATTTACATGCTAAAATCGCCACTGCAGGTGTCACATGATGGATTAAACAAGTTTGGAGAATTTGACATAGTGGTTCCCAACTTGACTTCTTTGACACATGCTATACATCATGAGAAAAATGCAGTTTAAAGACATTCACCTTTGGATAAAAGTGTCCTACATCAGTCTACAAGGTTTCCATTGTAATCCATTAGGGAGTCACATGATGACTGTGACCCTATGAATAAACCTGCTATTCAACATGTTTGGCTTGCAGTATGTTTGGCTTAGAGTCTTGCATAGGCAGTTTTCTGGCTGCTGTGGTGATGGTAGTAATACTGGAGGATGTCCTGGGTAAACCCCAGGATGTAGACCACAGTTATCTAGCTGCTGTGGTGATGGTAGTAATACTGGAGGATGTCCTGGGTAAACCCCAGGATGTAGACCACAGTTATCTGGCTGCTGTGGTGATGGTAGTAATACTGGAGGATGTCCTGGGTAAACCCCAGGATGTAGACCACAGTTATCTGGCTGCTGTGGTGATGGTAGTAATACTGGAGGATGTCCTGGGTAAACCCCAGGATGTAGACCACAGTTATCTAGCTGCTGTGGTGATGGTAGTAATACTGGAGGATGTCCTGGGTAAACCCCAGGATGTAGACCACAGTTATCTAGCTGCTGTGGTGATGGTAGTAATACTGGAGGATGTCCTGGGTAAACCCCAGGATGTAGACCACAGTTATCTAGCTGCTGTGGTGATGGTAGTAATACTGGAGGATGTCCTGGGTAAACCCCAGGATGTAGACCACAGTTATCTAGCTGCTGTGGTGATGGTAGTAATACTGGAGGATGTCCTGGGTAAACCCCAGGATGTAGACCACAGTTATCTAGCTGCTGTGGTGATGGTAGTAATACTGGAGGATGTCCTGGGTAAACCCCAGGATGTAGACCACAGTTATCTAGCTGCTGTGGTGATGGTAGTAATACTGGAGGATGTCCTGGGTAAACCCCAGGATGTAGACCACAGTTATCTAGCTGCTGTGGTGATGGTAGTAATACTGGAGGATGTCCTGGGTAAACCCCAGGATGTAGACCACAGTTATCTAGCTGCTGTGGTGATGGTAGTAATACTGGAGGATGTCCTGGGTAAACCCCAGGATGTAGACCACAGTTATCTGGCTGCTGTGGTGATGGTAGTAATACTGGAGGATGTCCTGGGTAAACCCCAGGATGTAGACCACAGTTATCTAGCTGCTGTGGTGATGGTAGTAATACTGGAGGATGTCCTGGGTAAACCCCAGGATGTAGACCACAGTTATCTAGCTGCTGTGGTGATGGTAGTAATACTGGAGGATGTCCTGGGTAAACCCCAGGATGTAGACCACAGTTATCTGGCTGCTGTGGTGATGGTAGTAATACTGGAGGATGTCCTGGGTAAACCCCAGGATGTAGACCACAGTTATCTAGCTGCTGTGGTGATGGTAGTAATACTGGAGGATGTCCTGGGTAAACCCCAGGATGTAGACCACAGTTATCTAGCTGCTGTGGTGATGGTAGTAATACTGGAGGATGTCCTGGGTAAACCCCAGGATGTAGACCACAGTTATCTAGCTGCTGTGGTGATGGTAGTAATACTGGAGGTGTCATGTGGTGAGGTGTATGTGTTGTGGAAGTCAGGCGCAGGACACCGAGGCTCAGTCCAACAGAGTTTACTCAAAAAATCCAAAAGGAAACGGTAAACAAACTACCTCAAACAATAAGAGGCGAGCATTTACGCAACATGCGTAACACACTAAAAATAACAAACAAGAAACAAAACACGCAGCACAACGACAGGCGAACAACAACACACAATCTAACTCACACAAAACAGGGAACTTATAGGACACGTAATTAGGACACAAACAGACACAGGTGTACCAGACAGACCAAAGCAATCAACACACGAAACATACAACGGTGGCAGCTAGTATTCCGGGGACGACGAACGCCGAAGCCTGCCCGAACCAGGAGGAGGAGCAGCCTCGGCCGAAACCGTGACAGGAGGATGTCCTGGGTAAACCCCAGGATGTAGACCACAGTTATCTAGCTGCTGTGGTGATGGTAGTAATACTGGAGGATGTCCTGGGTAAACCCCAGGATGTAGACCACAGTTATCTAGCTGCTGTGGTGATGGTAGTAATACTGGAGGATGTCCTGGGTAAACCCCAGGATGTAGACCACAGTTATCTAGCTGCTGTGGTGATGGTAGTAATACTGGAGGATGTCCTGGGTAAACCCCAGGATGTAGACCACAGTTATCTAGCTGCTGTGGTGATGGTAGTAATACTGGAGGATGTCCTGGGTAAACCCCAGGATGTAGACCACAGTTATCTAGCTGCTGTGGTGATGGTAGTAATACTGGAGGATGTCCTGGGTAAACCCCAGGATGTAGACCACAGTTATCTAGCTGCTGTGGTGATGGTAGTAATACTGGAGGATGTCCTGGGTAAACCCCAGGATGTAGACAACAGCATATAGAGTTAGTATTTTTTTAGGCCTTATCTATTCAGATTCACCAATGTCCCCCTTTCTGAAAATATGAAGACACCAACAAAAGGTTGGTTGAACCTCACAAAGCAGTCGGTCTATGAAGGAACAATATGTTTCTCTCATTATATTTTGACTATCAGGGAGGGATTCAACAGTCTTAGTCAAGGGTTTCATAAAATGTGTTTTTATTTAATCAGGTACTTTTTCATATAGTACATTAACTGTTCTCACACACACACACACACACACACACACACACACAGAGATACTTGTTAATATGGTTTATGAGGACAATCAGTTTATAACATGGTTTATGGGGACACACCTTTCCCATGGTCCTATCAATGAAATGTAATGTTTTATGTAGAAGACACATCTGACTTCAGATTGGTTCATAGGATCATACTGAAGTAACATGTCTGTAAACACATGAGTTGATAGAATTCTCCTCACTCCTACTCTTGAGGGCGGCTGGATGGAGGGCAACTTCAACCTGAAAACAAACACATATTGTCCACATACCCTCTCAGGTTGTACAACGCATTTAACACAACAGTTGTTTGGAACAAAATATTGACCCAACCGTTGTGTCAAATGCTTTGTATATCAGTGGTACAACCTGAGTCTGTATGGGGCCATTAAGGGGAAAATGACACTGAGTTTACAGGCTGGAATTTCAATCAAATTGAGATGTATAAAGTCACACATGATACAGCAGCTATGCATCAGCACACTGAACCCTCAACCTCTGACCCCTGATTGAGAGAAGAACCCAACAGTCTGCCTCCAGTTTGACCATCATCTCCTCCAGTCTGACAACAGGAACTTCCTACCACAACCATTCATCACAACCTCTGAAAGACAAACACGCCCCTCACACAAACTCAGACCCGTCAGAGCAAGAACTGAACGATGTCAAAGATCATCCGTCCCCTACATGACTCAATTACTGAACGATGTCAAAGATCATCCATCCCCTACATGACTCAATTACTGAACGATGTCAAAGATCATCCATCCCCTACATGACTCAATTACTGAACGATGTCCAAGATCATCCATCCCCTACATGACTCAATTACTGAACGATGTCCAAGATCATCCATCCCCTACATGACTCAATTACTGAACGATGTCCAAGATCATCCATCCCCTACATGACTCAATTACTGAACGATGTCAAAGATCATTGTATTATATTATATGATAATATATTATATCCATAGGCTACACTCAGTATAGTGTTAATGATGACTTTCAGCTAATTATCTTCAGTTTGGTGCCTAGTGAATACGACTCAGGTCTCTATGGAAACATCAATGTAAATTCACCTTAGGTTTTTACTCCTCACTTTCCCTTTCAGGTCTATAGGGTTTTGCTGCCCCCTGCTGGAGACTGGAGCACAAGGCAGTCCCTGGCTTTCTTTGGGCAGCTGGAGGATGAGGCCCTCCTCACCTGTTGTGACGGGTCCAACAAATATCCCCTGGTGAAGGCAGGGTCCTATCTCATCCAACGCTTCAATGACTCTTATGGGAGGCAGTGAGCATTTCCCATGTTAAGCTATGGAATTAATTGTACAGCATTGGTTTGGTGTTGGCATGGGGTAGAGGGAGTTTACATATATCAGTCATTTCCTTTTAAATCCATGAAGGGAAGTGGACAAGTTCACACTTAGAAAGGAGATAATAGTTCCACACCTCATGTGTCCTGATAACTACAGGAATGGAACCATATTGAGGTTGGCTGCTTTCTATACGGTTTGATGGGAGAGAGAGAGAGAGAGAGACAGAGACAGAGACAGAGACAGAGAGAGAGAGAGAGGCAGAGAGAGAGAGAGAGAGAGAGAGAGAGAGAGAGAGAGAGGACATCAGGTAAAGTTCTGGAGATGAGGGAATATGTGTGCAGAAAGAAACCCTCCAGTATGGTTAACCCCAGTTAGGCCCAGTATGGACTATCAATACAAGTGACCATTTAGAATGTGACCCAGTTCAATGGGTCTTAACAGAACTGGGGGATGTCAGCCATGAAGTTGTCTAAACACAACTGGAATATAATTTGTTTGTGATTCATTGTTAATGGATTTTCCATTAGGAACACAGGGGGGAAACCTAACACAACAACACACATAACACACAACCAATAAAAACAAAGGGGGAGGAAACCACTAAAGTCATTACCATATTGTCATTTTCTAATGACAGGGAGAAAACATGTAAAATCTAGAAGACTACTTTAGATCTGGTCAAAAGAAGCCTAGTGCACTACGTAGGGAACAGGGAGAGATTTGGGACAGAGACAGTAACTCCTGTATGGAAATCTTCATTCTAATGAAAGTGAGCAAATCTCCACCCTATTCCCTATGTAGTGCACTACTTTAGATCTGATCAGAAGTAGCCTAGTGCA
Source organism: Coregonus lavaretus (assembly GCF_964263955.1). Taxonomy (NCBI): domain Eukaryota; kingdom Metazoa; phylum Chordata; class Actinopteri; order Salmoniformes; family Salmonidae; genus Coregonus; species Coregonus lavaretus. The sequence goes on along the minus strand of NW_028158591.1, from coordinate 15,312 downwards.
CTACGTAGGGAACAGGGTGTCATTTGGGCCAGAGTCAGTAACTCCCCTGGGTATGAATTCTCTCTCTATCTTATCTGTCTTCTATATGATGTTCTCCTCTCCTCCTCTCTTCTCTCCTCTATTCACTCTATTCTATCATCCACACCACATGCCAGCTTCAACACAATCCATTTACAAGTTAAAGACACACCTTGGAATAAATAGCAAAGGAAAACTACTACTAGATGGATTTTTTATTTCCCATCACCATGAATCATATTTAATAACTGAACAGTAGCAGACCTAACTTCATCTGTTCCTGACTCTGGGTAGTGGATTAAAAAGACCATCAATCTCCAATGATATTAAAGTACAATTCTGAACATTACCGATATACTGAGTGACAAGTCAAGATATATGCTGGGTTTTTATTGTTTGGTTAATAGCACCACCTGCTGGACAGGTTTAATGTTGCTTGACTGAGCAGTAATGGAGAATAAAAGATGCCAAACTTAGGGCCGGTTTCCCGGACATCTCCATTGAACATGCTTTTTAGTCTAGGACTAGGCTTCATCTGTGTCCGGGAAACCGGCCCATATAGTTCAATTAGCAAGTAAGTAACACTACCTGTTCCATGATACTGAGGAAAATGACATTGAGACAGAGAACCAATTGAGAAAACATTTCAATGGTTCTGAATGACAACCAACATACATTAACAGCATACATCATGATTAATGTGAATATATAAGATTAAAACATTGCACTTAAAAAAAATATGAATGCAATGAATTGTAATTCATAACATCTTCTGGAGATCAAATCAATCAAATCATTGTACATAAAAACAGAGCAGAATGAATCATCACATCTGGGGACCATCACCACCAGCATGACTAGTATCTATGTGGACCCTACTACAGTTTAACCAGCTCAGCTATAGACTACACCAGCATGACTAGTATCTATGTGGACCCTACTACAGTTTAACCAGCTCAGCTATAGACTACACCAGCATGACTAGTATCTATGTGGACCCTACTACAGTTTAACCAGCTCAGCTATAGACTACACCAGCATGACTAGTATCTATGTGGACCCTACTACAGTTTAACCAGCTCAGCTATAGACTACACCAGCATGACTAGTATCTATGTGGACCCTACTACAGTTTAACCAGCTCAGCTATAGACTACACCAGCATGACTAGTATCTATGTGGACCCTACTACAGTTTAACCAGCTCAGCTATAGACTACACCAGCATGACTAGTATCTATGTGGACCCTACTACAGTTTAACCAGCTCAGCTATAGACTACACCAGCATGACTAGTATCTATGTGGACCCTACTACAGTTTAACCAGCTCAGCTATTGACTACACCAGCATGACTAGTATCTATGTGGACCCTACTACAGTTTAACCAGCTCAGCTATAGACTACACCAGCATGACTAGTATCTATGTGGACCCTACTACAGTTTAACCAGCTCAGCTATAGACTACACCAGCATGACTAGTATCTATGTGGACCCTACTACAGTTTAACCAGCTCAGCTATAGACTACACCAGCATGACTAGTATCTATGTGGACCCTACTACAGTTTAACCAGCTCAGCTATAGACTACACCAGCATGACTAGTATCTATGTGGACCCTACTACAGTTTAACCAGCTCAGCTATAGACTACACCAGCATGACTAGTATCTATGTGGACCCTACTACAGTTTAACCAGCTCAGCTATAGACTACACCAGCATGACTAGTATCTATGTGGACCCTACTACAGTTTAACCAGCTCAGCTATAGACTACACCAGCATGACTAGTTCTATGTGGACCCTACTACAGTTTAACCAGCTCAGCAGTACCATTATAGAGCCAAAACCCAGGATAGAGGGGCTGAGTGAATGTGGTCTGGACTCTGTGGAGGAGGGTCATTGTGTCAGAGACACTGTAGAAGGACAGAGTACCTGCCTTGTGATCCAGGTACACTCCTACTCTGGAGGACTGAGGGCCTGATACTTTAGTCCTAACACTATTGTGTATGAAACAATAACTACCACTATAACACACTAAACTCCAGGACTTGTCATTCTCTCCAAATGCACCATCTGTCCCTGTTCTGCTGATGTCTTTATACGAGACTGCTGTGAAAACACACTCCCCACTCCACTCCACCTCCCAGTAACAGCGTCCAGACAGACCCTCTCTACACAGAACCATCAAGTCGTTTGTGAATCTGTCTGGATGAACAGGATATGGTTGGTCTTGGTCTGTATAGGTCACCTTTCTGTTCCCTTCAGACAGAGAGAGTTGTGTCTGTGCTGTGTTTGGGTCCAGTGTGAGCTGACAGGAATCTGGGAGAAGAGCAGAGCAGAGACCAATGAGGGGAGTTAGAACAATAAGTTAAGTCAGATACTGTATCTACCCTGTCTTTGATTAGAGCACAGCAGAGATCAAATCAGAGAAATATGAGGAGTCAGATAGATACCCAGTCTTTGATTAGATCTACTATTGCTATATATTTCTAGAGGGATTGTTAGGAGTGTCAGTAAAAAGAGACTGTTAGTTACTTCAGAATAAAGAGACTCACATTGTAAGAACTGTTCTCTGGTCTTGGGCTCTGGAGGCAGTACAACATCCACTATATTCACTACAGACACACAAACACATTCACAGAGAGAGGGAATGTTATCATCATACCATATTCCACATGTATATGACTAGTAGGGAACTTTCAATGGTCTAAAGTTGATGTTCTTATTATTTTCAACACACCTGTAGTGGAGATCTTGGTCCATTCTCCTTTAAGGACGTCTTCTAGTTTCTCTCTCAGTTCAGACACAGTCTTACTCACATCTCCAAAGTACTGAAGAGGACGGACAACGATGCTGGGTAAGTCTGAAGATACACTGGTAATGGAGAGAGACTGATAACTCTGGAGAGAGAGAGAGAGAGGGAGAGGGAGCAGAACCAAATGATTGAGTTTTAATTTCATATCACATGTATCAAGGCAGTTGAGTTACCTGGAGGAAATGGATGTGATCCTCTGTGTGTGAGAGCTGCTCCAGCTCAGTGCTTCTCTTCCTCAGCTCAGCTATCTCCTGCTCCAGTTGCTCCAGGAGTCCTTCAGCTTTACTCACTTGAGCCTTCTCTTGGGCTCTGATCAGCTCCTTCACCTCAGAGCGCCTTCTCTCAATGGAGCGGATCAGCTCAGTAAAGATCTTATCACTGTCCTCCACTGCTGCCTGTGCAGAGCGCTGTTAAGAGAGAGAGAGAGAGAGAGAGAGAGAGAGACTTGTCTTACTTTAATGAGCCATCCTCATTACACTAACACCCCCACCCCTAAAAGCACATTGCGTGACACCACAACCTCTACACAATCCCATTATCCAGTACCCAACACCACAGTACAATACACCAACCAGCACCACATTCCAACCGTCCATCCAACCCCTCCTCTCCAGCCGTACAGACAGCCCCCCTGGGCCCCCATACCTCCTGAAACATCTCCACACTGTTGATCATTTTGTACAACTCAAACTCAACCCTAAGGCGTCAACAGTAATGGCATTACCCTGGCAACACAGAAAAAACATGATGAACAGTCTGTCATTGCAGAAAACGGACACCCCTCCCCAACTCCCAGGTCAACCCGTGCCAACCAGCTATTGGTGTCCAGGGCTCCATGTAATACCCTCCACTGGACGACCCCTGACCTTTCCAGCACTGGGAGCTTATAGAGCACCCTCCACCTATACCCTGCCATGCTCTCAGCCCCCACAACCCCCTGCCACTGATGCCCCTTCACTCCCACTAAGCTCAGAGTGTTAAAAGTCAGTAAGTCCTCCAGACTCTCCTGCCAGTCCCCAGTCTCTGCTGTCCCTTGCAGTGGTGGAAACGGTGGTGGCCCCTCCTCAGGCTGCTCCAGCCCTCAGTACTGCAGCATAGAAATCAGAGACCCCTGCTGTATTGAGTCTCTCCTGCCGCATGATGAAGAGCTGCTGATCCAGCCCCAAACCACCAGCCCTCCTCAACAGAGCACATGCTGGTTCCCTCCAGCCCACCTCCGTACGGTACAGTATCCTCTGTGCTGCTGAGTCAGAACGCTGCCACCCTGACCAGAAATAATTCACTAACTTGCGCTGCAGGTCCACAAGCAGACCACCGGGGGCGTTGAGAATGGCCAATTTAAGCCATAGAGAGGATGCCACCAAGTTGTTGATGATCAGCACCCTCCCTCTGTATGCCACTTGGGAGATGAGCCACCTCCACTTCGTCAGCCTTCGACACCACCGCTTGTGACACTCCTTCCCAGTTCTTCCTATCCCAACCCTCCGAGCCCAGATACACCCCAAGCATCTTGAGCCACTCACAGCCCCACTGCAACCCCCCTGGAAGCTGCGGAGGTGCCCTGTCCCTCCATGCCCCACATAACAGAGCCTCACTCTTTCCCCAGTTTACCTAAGCAGAAGACGCCCCCTCGTACACCGACTTACAGTCATGTGCATACATTTTTACATATGGGTGGTCCCGGGGATTGAACCCACTACCCTGGCACTACAAGTGCCATGCTCTACCAATTGAGCTACAGAGGCCCACAGAGTTCTGCCCTCTATAAATCAGAGTACAACTCCACAGCCTCATCTCCTCACAACAGAAGTTACCCGCCCATCAGGCTCCCTCATCTCCCCACAACAGAAGTTACCCACCCATCAGGCTCCCTCATCTCCCCCACAACAGAAGTTACCCACCCATCAGGCTCCCTCATCTCCCCACAACAGAAGTTACCCACCCATCAGGCTCCCTCATCTCCCCCACAACAGAAGTTACCCACCCATCAGGCTCCCTCATCTCCCCACAACAGAAGTTACCCACCCATCAGGTTCCCTCATCTCCCCCACAACAGAAGTTACCCACCCATCAGGCTCCCTCATCTCCCCACAACAGAAGTTACCCACCCATCAGGCTCCCTCATCTCCCCACAACAGAAGTTACCCACCCATCAGGCTCCCTCATCTCCCCACAACAGAAGTTACCCACCCATCAGGCTCCCTCATCTCCCCACAACAGAAGTTACTCCCCCATCAGGCTCCCTCATCTCCCCACAACAGAAGTTACCCACCCATCAGGCTCCCTCATCTCCCCACAACAGAAGTTACCCACCCATCAGGCTCCCTCATCTCCCCCACAACAGAAGTTACCCACCCATCAGGCTCCCTCATCTCCCCCACAACAGAAGTTACCCACCCATCAGGCTCCCTCATCTCCCCACAACAGAAGTTACCCGCCCATCAGGCTCCCTCATCTCCCCACAACAGAAGTTACCCACCCATCAGGCTCCCTCATCTCCCCACAACAGAAGTTACCCACCCATCAGACAAACGTAAAACAAGGGATTTTCTTGGTTTCCCCACTCTGTTTTTCCAACCCCTCTGGTGAAACAGAGAACTGAGCCCTGCACTATAATATAATGTAATGTGCCATTTTGCAGACGCTTTTATCCAAAGCGACTTACAGTCATTCGTGCATATATATATATATTTTTTTTTGTTGTGTATGGGTGGTCCCGGGGATCGAACCCACTACCCTGGCGTTACAAGCGCCGTGCTCTACCAGCTGAGCTACAGAGGACCAGGTGCAGACACATTGATGAAAGCAAAGACAAGGTCATTATTTGGGCTCTAAACACTAACAACCTACCCTTACACACCTCTTTTGCTACCCCTGCACTAAGATTTCTGCCATGGCATTTAAATGTTTTTGGTTTACATATTCCCCCAGTCTTTGCCGCCGTTCATGTTAAGGAAGTCTAACCGTGAAATCTCCATAAGAGGTGGGAGGGAAATCACCACAATCAGAAACCAGTAGAGAAGCCCATAAAGCCGCAATGCCAGAAAAAACCATCCATTTAAGCAGATTCTGAAGACATGCCCTTAAGACCGTCTGAGAGACAGCAGCTGAGAGTTTGTGAAAGGCCAGGGAAATGTCTGTTTGATTTATCTGTGACAGAGAGAGTTTGGAAAGGTCTGTGAGCAGAAACTGAGAAAACCCAGGATAATAATAATAATAATATGCCATTTAGCAGACGCTTTTATCCAAAGCGACTAACAGTCATGAATGCATACATTTTTACATATGGGTGGTCCCGGGGATCGAACCCACTACCCTGGCATTACAAGCGCTAAATGTGGTCCTCTGTAGCTCAATTGGTAGAGCATGGCCCTTGTAATGCCAGGGTGGTGGGTTTGATCCCCGGGACCACCCATATGTAAAAATGTATGCATTCATGACTGTTAGTCGCTTTGGATAAAAGCGTCTGCTAAGTGGCATATTATATTATTATTATAAGAACCCATGACCCATTTTCTCAGCCTATACCGCTTCCTGGGTGAGAGGACACTAAACCCCTCATTCTTCATCACGTGTTGTACTGACCTTACAAACCTTCCAGGATCAATCAAATAAGACTCCAGCAGAACCTTCTTTTTCCCCTTTAGTCTCCATCAGGAACCTAGAAAGTTCTCTCAGCGTATATACTGGGCCCTCAGCCTGACTGGCTGTCAGCTCTGGATCCAATGAGCCGTCTGAAAACGAGACGCCTTGTCCTCCGCTCCCGCAGACTCACCTCCCCCCTCTTCCTCCTCCTCCATTGGCACGGTACCGTCCTCCTCCTCCCCAGTCTCTGCCCCCCTGCACTTCCCCCCTGATCAGAGCCTCTTCCCCAATGACAGGCAATATTTGCCTTCGCCCACCGGAGTCTCTGTTACTACAGAAACCTGCCTCAGCTCATGTAGCCCAGCTGCAACCCTCCCCACCACCGCTTTCTCCACGGCCTGCGCACCACCACTTGACCCTGCTCTACTCTCCTCCTTCCTGGTACCACCACCACTTGACCCTGCTCTACTCTCCTCCCTCCTGGTACCTCCACCACTTGACCCTGCTCTACTCTCCTCCCTCCTGGTACCACCACCACTTGACCCTGCTCTACTCTCCTCCCTCCTGGTACCACCACCACTTGACCCTGCTCTACTCTCCTCCCTCCTGGTACCACCACCACTTGACCCTGCTCTACTCTCCTCCTTCCTGGTACCACCACCACTTGACCCTGCTCTACTCTCCTCCCTCCTGGTACCACCACCACTTGACCCTGCTCTACTCTCCTCCCTCCTGGTACCACCACCACTTGACCCTGCTCTACTCTCCTCCCTCCTGGTACCACCACCACTTGACCCTGCTCTACTCTCCTCCCTCCTGGTACCACCACCACTTGACCCTGCTCTACTCTCCTCCCTCCTGGTACCACCACCACTTGACCCTGCTCTACTCTCCTCCTTCCTGGTACCACCACCACTTGACCCTGCTCTACTCTCCTCCCTCCTGGTACCACCACCACTTGACCCTGCTCTACTCTCCTCCCTCCTGGTACCACCACCACTTGACCCTGCTCTACTCTCCTCCCTCCTGGTACCACCACCACTTGACCCTGCTCTACTCTCCTCCTTCCTGGTACCACCACCACTTGACCCTGCTCTACTCTCCTCCCTCCTGGTACCACCACCAAGAAACAAACACTTGTCTACGAAAAGAGACATGTTTAACGGATTCCGCTTGGCACCCAGCCGAGAGCACACGGAAACCACTTGCAAATTTACCAAAACTAACCAACTACTTGGGGTCTGTTCGGAAGCAATAAACGGAGGCAGATTAGCCACCACAACTCTTATCGAAAGAGGCGACATCTGCACCAACACACCCCTCACAACAAGACAAACCTTTTTCATTAACACAACCACCGCCTTGTTCATTCTGGATGCAGAGTCCAGATGTTCCGCTCCAACCTGTTCGCCGACCATGAGCAAAACTTCCTCCACACCTTTCTCCGGAACGCACCCGAAGCGACAGCGTTTCTTCTCCACTCGGTTGAGGCCATCACGCCGCCCTAACAAACTACCTCTACTCCCCCCTCAACTCTAAACGATAAACAGTGGAAACCAATAAACAAACCCTCAAACCATGAGAAAATACATTCAGAAAATACGCAAGAACCAAAAGAAAAAAGAATAGTAGCCCTCCTCACGAACCACAAAGTCTCTCACGCAACCAACTTCTTCTTCTATGATATAATGGCGGTCCACAAACCAACGTTAAAGGTGCATGCCGCCACCTACTGTGCTGGAGTGTGTGGTCAATCACGGTTTCCAACATTTCTAAATCCTCCTACCTAACTCAGTACTTCTGAGAAAATAAAGAAGAGCCCTACTAACTTCTAATAGACCCTCCCCCATCCCCAAAATCCCTTCCAACCCCCCCAACCCCGTCCAACCCCAATGACCCTACACTTCAATCTTTCCCTCTCTTCAACATACTTACAACAATATAACAACACATGCTCCACCGTTTCATCGACCGTACCCCCCAGACACAAACCATTCCCATGCTTGCCAACCAGATGTAATGACGAGATCAATGTACAATGTCCTAAGCGCAATCTAGTAAACACCACCTCTTCCTTCCTAATCTGACCTTTGAATCTTGGTCCATCGACCTTTCTGTAAAACTGTAAACTATTCATATAAATGCCGGCCCTTGTGCTCAGAGCACCATCTCTTCTGCCACACATCTATCAAAATGGCTCTGATCTTACATTTGGCCTCACCTCTACCCAGTGGAACATTAATATCAATTATATCTTGTTTCAAAGCTCTTTTAGCTAACTGGTCTACAATTTCATTCCCTTCCACACCCGAATGTGCTGGGACCCAGCAGAATCTCACTACTAAACCCATTCTCTCAATTCTCCATAACAACATTAATACCTTCAGTTCAACTGAGTATACTGACAGTTCATCTGTTAGTCTTCTACATATCTGCACATCAAATTCAGGAACGTAAACGCCTGCTCCTGTGAGCCCACTATCTGGGTCCTTGGATCCGTCTGTGAAAAGCATTAAAAAAGCATAAAAACCTCTACCAATGTAATTGTCAACCAGTTTCTCTATATCACTGACTTCTGACCAATCTTTCCTTTTCTCTACCAAGGTTAGATCAACAACAGGGTCTGGGAGTAACCATGGAGGAACATCCCCTATCACCACAGAAGGGCCAACCTCCAACTCCCTCAAACCACTCTCATCAGCAAGCTTTCCAACTGTCCAACCAAAACCACTGCCTTGTCTACTAGTATATTCCCAACAGTCATCTAGAACAGTAGCAGTGGGATGCTCAACCTCACAGCCTTTCAACCCAATAAGATAATGAATTTTTGTTACGCTGTATATCCAAAGGCATCTCTCCTGCCTCCACCAGTAAGGCACATACAGATGTTGATTTAAATGCACCAATACATATCCTTAAAGCTATATACTGGATTCTGTCCAGCTTCTGAAGCCAAGTTTTGCCTTGTTCGATAAACTATACACCCGTAATCAATTGTCGTCCTGATCAGAGCTCTATAAATATCCATCAACGATTGGTTATGAATGGGGTGCTGACAGAGACCCATACAACCAACTACTGCAAAAGTGATGGAATGAGAGAGGCAGAGACACTGTACATTGCCATAATGTAACGTTTCTTCTTCTTTGGAGTTTAACGGCGGTTGGCATCCAATATGTTGCATTAACGCCCCCAACTGGAATATAATATAACTCTATTTTACTTTGTGATACAAAATGGGAAAAGGGGAAAGGAACATTTAATTAAAAACCTTCCAACTAACCCTACACTCATTAAATACCCACTACCCCATTCCACTACTTTGACCCTATCTGCTCCTGCACCATGCCAACGGCCTGGGAGGACGGGACACCACCACTCAACACACCCTGTAACTCTTCTGAAGTCTAATCTTGTATGCCCAAATACTTCTCTGCAGCTGCCACCACAACATCTTTTTTCTTTGATTTACGTTCCATTTGTTTGGTACAGTTGATAACCATTGCTATGAATTCTAAGAAGCTATCTTTACTGAAGCATATATCACTCGTTGGCCTATCCCTCTGTGCTGGCACAGATCTACTACTCACAGGGATCCTCTCAGGATCTCTCACCCTTGACCCATCCTCCTCTACTTTCTTCACTGTCTCAGGTTACGACACCTTCTGCACTACTCTGACTCTAGCCACCTCAACCTGCCTCTCTCGCACCGGACACTTCCGATCTCCAGCAACATGGGTATCCCAACAGTTGACACACACTTTATTCACCAGAACAATCCTTTATCCCATTCTCTTCCGCACACATAAAACATCTTGGAATTTCCCTCCCACAAACTGCTGCGAAATTACCATAAACGTTGCAGCTGAATTTATGGATTTGCCACAAAAGCTTGAATCAAGATAACTGATATATCATAACATGACTTTCTCTGGTAAAGACTCAAAACTCAAAAGGACTGACTCCTATGTTTCACCACGCTCACCACCGGGTCTGCGTCCCACCAAACGGCGGGAATCACAAACACCAGGAATCTTCATCTTCAATTTCTCCACCTCCACACTTAACGCTACCCCAGAAATCACTCCTTTCAATGGTGCCCTGTTCCTAAGAGCAAAGCAAGAAACAGATCTTGACCCAAGTTGCATGACACGGAGCGCCCACTCCCTCTGGTCAGAAGAAACACAAACAAATATCACAAGTCCACTACAGGTTACCTTCACTGATTCAACTGCACCCAACTCCTTTCCCACCCACCCTGAAACCACAAATGGATCTGCCAAAAGGTATGGATCCACTTTCTCCAAAAATGTAACTCCTACTGCACCAGATTCTTCTTTATCATGTCCATTGATGCCAGGCTCTGGTTCCGAGCTCTTCACCACACCTTCTACCTCACTTAACTCTCCCTCATTCATTTCCATTTCACCTCCAGAACTCGGTCTGGCGCACGGCTCACTCTGTTTGCACTTGAGTTATAACATTTGAAAGTCCCTATTCCTTTGAAACTTTTGTGAGTGTAATGTTTACTGTTCATTTCTGGTGGTTTATTTCACTTTTGTTTATTATCTATTTCACTTGCTGTGGCAATGTAAACATATGTTTCCCATGCCAATAAAGCCCTTTGAATTCAATTGAATTGAGAGAGAGCGAGAGCTCCATGTTAATGTATAGGGGACATGAGTCGGTCATGGTTACTCATGGTTATGTGATGAGGTAGCCCCGCCTTCGACTTCAAAATCAGTGTCGGCCCTCAGCCCAATAGGGAATGTCCTCTTGGTGTAATGGTCAAGCTGTTGATTTCTCCCTCAGTAGACCCGGGTTCATATCCCGCCTGTTACATTAAGCAGTCTATTCTCTGAAAAGGGTCCAGACAGCCTGTTCCCAACAGTGGGGTCAGTGGGATTGGATAGGGGCCTCTCTCTCTCTCTCTCTCTCTCCCTCTCTCTGACTGGAGGAGAGATGTGAAATGGTGTGTCTCCTCTGGTCAACAAAACTCACCATGAGAGACTTTACAGCCTGTTGGAGCTCCTTCAGCTCCTTCTCTCTCTCCTGGAATCTCTGCTGGACCTTCTGCTGACTCTTCCCCAGCTGCCTCTGTGGAGAATCACTCTTCAATGAGCTATCAAGCTTTATTTGTCCAGTAGATCAATAGTATAGTAATGGGACATAGGGCCCATAGAAGATAGGGATTAATATGTTGAGGAAGTGTCTGTGTGAAATTATATTATTATGTTGTTATGTGAATGATTATAGTTTTAACAGTGCACAAAACAGGGGAGCTGATTGGGTGTTTGATAACGAATGATAATGGTGTTTGATAACGAATGATAATAATGTTTGATAACGAATGATAATGGTGTTTGACTTTAGAAAATGGTGATACATTTGGAGAATCTGGGTTAACATATCTATATACTCAAGGTTTGTGTTCATATTTGTTCTGCTGTGGATCGATATCATTTGAATGATCTCATATTCAAACAGCCTTAGTTCCTACTGTACAGTGCCTTGTGAAAGTATTCATCCCCCTTGGCATTCTTCCTATTTTGTTGCCTTACAACCTGGAATTAAAATGGATTTTTTGTGGGTTTGTATCATTTGATTTACACAACATGCCTAACACTTTGAAGATGCAAAATATTTTTGTGTGTGAAACAAACAACAAATAAGACCAAAGAAAATAAAACTTGAGCGTGCATAACTATTCACCCCCCCAAAGTCAATACTTTGTAGAGCCACCTTTTGCAGCAATTATAGCTGCAAGTCTCTTGGGGTATGTCTCTATAAGCTTGGCACATCTAGCCACTGGCAAAACTGCTCCAGCTCCTTCAAGTTGGATGGGTTCCTCTGGTGTACAGCAATCTTTAAGTCATACCGCAGATTCTCAATTGGATTGAGGTCTTGGCTTTGACTAGGCCATTCCAAGACATTTAAATGTTTCTCCTTAAATCACTTGAGTGTTGCTTTAGCAGTATGCTTAGGGTCATTGTCCTGCTGGAAGGTGAACCTCTGTCCCAGTCTCAAATCTCTGGAAGACTGAAACAGGTTTCCCTCAAGAATTTCCCTGTATTTAGCGCCATTCATCATTCCTTCAATTCTGACCAGTTTCCCAGTCCCTGCCGATGAAAAACATCCCCACAGCATGATGCTGCCACCACCATGCTTCACTGTGGGGATGGTGTTCTCTGGGTGATGAGAGGTGTTGGGTTTGCGCCAGACATAGCGTTTTTCTTGATGGCCAAAAAGCTCAATTTGAGTCTCATCTGACCAGAGTACCTTCTTTCATATGTTTGGGGAGTCTCCCACATGCCTTTTAGCGAACACCAAACGTGTGGTAATGCCTTTTTTCTGGCCGCCCTTCCGTAAAGCCCAGCTCTGTGGAGTGTACGGCTTAAAGTGGTCCTATGGACAGATACCCCAATCTACGCTGTGGAACTTTGCAGCTCCTTCAGGGTTATATTTGGTCTCTGTTGCTTCTCTGATTAATGCCCTCCTTGCCTGGTCCGTGAGTTTTGATGGGCGGCCCTCTCTTGGCAGGTTTAATGTGGTGCCATATTCATATGCACGTACCACTTTTCCGTTATTTATTTTTTAGAATTATTTGAAACAAGTTTTTTTTTTTTTATTCCACTTCACCAATTTTGACTATTTTGTGTATGTCCATTACATGAAATCCAAATAAAAATCAATTTAAATTACAGGTTGTAATGCAACAAAATAGGAAAAAGGCCAAGGGGGCTGAATACTTTTGCAAGGCACTGTATCTTTAATTCTTTGTTTATCAGACAGTCACTAACAAGTAGTTCTGGTCTTACCTGTTTCTCAGTCCTCTCTGCTGCAGCTGACACTGTATCATGGCCTTTATGTTCATCCATCACACACAGCAGACAGATACAATGCTGATCGGTACGACAGAAAACCTCCAGCAGTTTGTCATGATGAGAGCAGATCTTCTCCTGTAGTTGTGCGGTGGCTTTAACCAGCTTGTGCTTCTTCAAAGCAGGAGATTCATAGTGAGATTGGTGGTGAGTCTCACAGTAAGAAGCCAAACACGTCAGACAGGACATGAGGGCTTTCCGCTTTCTGGTCCCAGTGCAGACATCACACGCCACATCTCCAGGTCCAGCATAGCACAGAGCAGGAGGGGGAGCAGCCTGGAGTCCAGTCTTCTTCAGTTTCTCCACCATCTCAGCCAACATGTTATTTTTCCTCAGATTAGGCCTTGGAGTGAAGGTCTCTCTGCACTGAGGACAGCTATAGACCCCTTTCAGAACATCCTGATCCCAGCAGCCCTCAATACAGCTTCTACAGTAACTGTGTCCACAGTGGATGGTGACCGGCTCCTTCAGTAGATCCAGACAGACAGAACAACAGAACTGGTCCTGGTCCAGCAGAACTCCCTGCTGAGACATTTGGACAGTTGTTCACTCTCACACAGACAGACGACACAGAGACTCAAATCAGTTTCGTTTCCTCAGAAGAGAGTTTGTGGCAGGGGGATGGACTTCCTGGTTCTGTCAGAGGGGTGGGGTTAGAAGGAGGGAGGGAGGGAGGGGTTAGAAGAAGGGAGGAAGAGAGAGAGGAACTGCATGCAACAGGACGAGGGAGACAAATAGTATTGTTCCTAGGTTAGAGGCCTTAACATGGAACAAAGGAAATAATGAATCTTAAAATGTGAGTTGTTAGAATATATAAAGGATAACAGTTTCTATGAAGAACATATGTATAATTATTTTAATGACCTTTATAATGCCTTATAATACACTTATGTGTTCTACTTAAGCAATAAAGCCTGAGGAGGTGTGGTATATGGCCAATATACAATACCACAGCTAAGGGCTGTTCTTAGGCACAACGCAACGTGGATTGAGAATTATGTAACACTTTCAAAAATCAAATCAAATTATTGGTCGCATACACATATTTAGCAGATGTTATTGCAGGTGTAGCGAAATGCTTGTGTTCCTGGCTCCAACAGTGCAGTAATAACTAACAATACACACATCTAAAAAGTAAAGGAATGTAATTAAGAAATATATAAATATTAGGACGAGCAATGTAGGAGTATGGAGTGTAAATATATTTATAAACTGGGTAGTTCAAGCCCTGAATGCTGATTGGCCGACAGCCGTGGTATATCAGACCGTATACAAAACATTTATTTTACTGCTCTAATTACGTTGGTACTGTCACGGTTTCGGCCGAGACTGCTCCTCCTCCTGGTTCGGGCAGGCTTCGGCGGTCATCGTCCCCGGAGTACTAGCTGCCACCGATCTATGTTTCATGTTCGTTTGGTTTTGTCTGGATGTTGTACACCTGTGTCTTGTTAGTCCTCGTTAGTGTCCTATTTAGTTCTCGTTGTGTGTGCTTGTTGTTGTGTGTGATTGCGCTTCTGTTTCGTGTTTGGAGCTACATTTTTCCCTCCAGTGTTTTGGAGAGGGTTGTTTGCACATGTTTGTGCGTCATTTGTTTTGTCGCCTGTGTGCGTCGTGCTTTTTGCCTTCGGGCTTATTGTGCTTCTGTTGTATATATATAATATATATTGCACTAAAGCCTTTGGACTGAGCCTCTGCGTCCTGCGCTTGATTCCTACACCACACCCACCTTCAGCACGCCTTGACAGGTACGTTAATAGCAATAAGGCAGTTTTAGAACACCTACTCATTCAAAGGGTTTTCTTTATTTGTACTATTTTCTACATTGTAGAATAACAGTGAAGACATCAAAACTATGAAATAACACATATGGAATCATGTAGTAACCAAAAAAGTGTTAAACAAATCAAAATATATTTTATATTTGAGATTCTTCAAATAGCCACCCTTTGCCTTGATGACAGATTTGCACACTCTTGGCATTCTCTCAACCAGCTTCATGAGGTAGTCACC
>NW_028158593.1:90000-97696 GCF_964263955.1 Coregonus lavaretus | reverse complement strand
CACACTTAGACCTACTCCACTGACTAGCACGTACACACGCACAGACACCACACACACACATACACGCACACACGGATCAACAACCTTGCACGTACAAAGACTCAGAAAAATACCCACACTTTTAGGTTGACAACCTCACTGAGTAACTGGACAGAACGTTGGCAAGACTGACTAAACTTGAATAGACATAGGTCAACTAGACTGGGTTCAATCCCATGGTTTTGTGACAGATATACTGGAGTTAAACTAGATTCTACAAGCTGCTTTCACCCTGCCCATTCTGGCCGGGGGGTTGTGGAGTGACTGAGTGGTGAGCGAGCTGGAAGGATGAAGAGTTGTCTTCTATTTCACTCTCGTACGTAGACTCTGGTGCACACCACATCGTCCGCACTCATGGTCTGGAATGAGAGGAATTTATAGATTTATTTAATATAGGTATTCATATCCAAGGAATTTATAAAGATTTGCAGTATTTAATACAAGCATTCAAATCCAATATAAACACAGTCTGAATCCATCCTGTTCAGTCCCTGTCTATGATTGTGTCTCTTCCAATATGAGGTGTCTTGAACGACTTCTTATGGTTCTGTATTACAACGTTTTGGCCTTATTTACCATGGAAACCATACGATTTTTTATCTAAGTTTACTAATTGAATTAGAAGCCAAAAACTCAGCATGAGAGATAGTGTGATGGGTGATTTGAAGGAGTCAGGCGCAGGAGGGTAAATCACAGTATACAGAGTTTATTCCGTAATCCAGCGTAACCAGTCCAGTGCACAATACAGGCGCACTGGAACAAACAGGCACACAGGGAAAATACCCCGGCAATACAAAAATACACTGCGCTCAACCGAGCTTCTAATCCTCACAATAAACAATCACAATAAACAATCACCCACAAGGACAAGGGGGCAGAGGGAACACTTATACATGTACTAATGAGGGGATATGAAACAGGTGTGTGTAATTGACAAGACAAAACAAATGGAATGATGAGATATGGAGCGGCAGTGGCTAGAAGGCCGGTGACGACGAACGCCGAAGCCTGTCCAAACAAGGAGAGGAGGCAACTTCGGAGGAAGTCGTGACAGATGGAATGGAATGATCAGAGACACACCACATATTGTACAATTCATCAGATCCATTTGTTCATGGTCCTTGACAAATGAAAAACAAACTGATTCCAGGAAACTAGGGAGTTGTCTCTGGTGTGTTCGCTCTAGCAACGCGTCCTTTTACAGAGAGACAGTTTTCATTTTGTGCTTCATGTCACTCCACACAGTGGCACACATGATGATCATTAGCTATACGTTCCAGTAGGTCTACATGTTGATCATTAGCTATACGTTCCAGTAGGTCTACATGATGATCATTAGCTATACGTTCCAGTAGGTCTACATGATGATCATTAGCTATACGTTCCAGTAGGTCTACATGATGGTCATTAGCTATACGTTCCAGTAGGCCTACATGATGATCATTAGCTATACGTTCCAGTAGGCCTACATTATGGTCATTAGCTATACGTTCCAGTAGGTCTACATGATGATCATTAGCTATACGTTCCAGTAGGTCTACATGATGATCATTAGCTATACGTTCCAGTAGGTCTACATGATGATCATTAGCTATACGTTCCAGTAGGTCTACATGTTGATCATTAGCTATACGTTCCAGTAGGTCTACATGATGATCATTAGCTATACGTTCCAGTAGGCCTACATGATGATCATTAGTTATACGTTCCAGTAGGCCTAAATGATGATCATTAGCTATACGTTCCAGTAGGCCTACATGATGATCATTAGCTATACGTTCCAGTAGGCCTAAATGATGATCATTAGCTATACGTTCCAGTAGGTCTACATGTTGATCATTAGCTATACGTTCCAGTAGGTCTACATGATGATCATTAGCTATACGTTCCAGTAGGCCTACATTATGGTCATTAGCTATATGTTCCAGTAGGTCTACATGATGATCATTAGCTATATGTTCCAGTAGGTCTACATGATGATCATTAGCTATACGTTCCAGTAGGTCTACATGATGATCATTAGCTATACGTTCCAGTAGGCCTACATGATGATCATTAGCTATACGTTCCAGTAGGCCTAAATGATGATCATTAGCTATACGTTCCAGTAGGCCTATATGATAATCATTAGCTATACATTCCAGTAGGCTTACATGATGATCATTAGCTATACGTTCCAGTAGGCCTACATGATGATCATTAGCTATACGTTCCAGTAGGCCTACATGATGATCATTAGCTATACGTTCCAGTAGGTCTACATGATGATCATTAGTTATACGTTCCAGTAGGTCTACATGATGATCATTAGCTATACGTTCCAGTAGGCCTAAATGATGATCATTAGCTATACGTTCCAGTAGGCCTACATGATGATCATTAGCTATACGTTCCAGTAGGTCTACATGATGATCATTAGCTATACGTTCCAGTAGGTCTACATGATGATCATTAGCTATACGTTCCAGTAGGTCTACATGTTGATCATTAGCTATACGTTCCAGTAGGTCTACATGTTGATCATTAGCTATACGTTCCAGTAGGTCTACATGATGATCATTAGCTATACGTTCCAGTAGGTCTACATGATGATCATTAGCTATACGTTCCAGTAGGTCTACATGTTGATCATTAGCTATACGTTCCAGTAGGTCTACATGATGATCATTAGCTATACGTTCCAGTAGGTCTACATGATGATCATTAGCTATACGTTCCAGTAGGCCTACATGATGATCATTAGCTATACGTTCCAGTAGGCCTAAATGATGATCATTAGCTATACGTTCCAGTAGGCCTATATGATAATCATTAGCTATACATTCCAGTAGGCTTACATGATGATCATTAGCTATACGTTCCAGTAGGCCTACATGATGATCATTAGCTATACGTTCCAGTAGGCCTACATGATGATCATTAGCTATACGTTCCAGTAGGTCTACATGATGATCATTAGTTATACGTTCCAGTAGGTCTACATGATGATCATTAGCTATACGTTCCAGTAGGTCTACATGATGATCATTAGCTATACGTTCCAGTAGGTCTACATGATGATCATTAGCTATACGTTCCAGTAGGTCTACATGATGATCATTAGCTATACGTTCCAGTAGGTCTACATGATGATCATTAGCTATACGTTCCAGTAGGTCTACATGTTGATCATTAGCTATACGTTCCAGTAGGTCTACATGTTGATCATTAGCTATACGTTCCAGTAGGTCTACATGATGATCATTAGCTATACGTTCCAGTAGGTCTACATGATGATCATTAGCTATACGTTCCAGTAGGTCTACATGTTGATCATTAGCTATACGTTCCAGTAGGTCTACATGATGATCATTAGCTATACGTTCCAGTAGGTCTACATGATGATCATTAGCTATACGTTCCAGTAGGCCTACATGATGATCATTAGCTATACGTTCCAGTAGGCCTAAATGATGATCATTAGCTATACGTTCCAGTAGGCCTATATGATAATCATTAGCTATACATTCCAGTAGGCTTACATGATGATCATTAGCTATACGTTCCAGTAGGCCTACATGATGATCATTAGCTATACGTTCCAGTAGGCCTACATGATGATCATTAGCTATACGTTCCAGTAGGTCTACATGATGATCATTAGTTATACGTTCCAGTAGGTCTACATGATGATCATTAGCTATACGTTCCAGTAGGTCTACATGATGATCATTAGCTATACGTTCCAGTAGGTCTACATGATGATCATTAGCTATACGTTCCAGTAGGTCTACATGTTGATCATTAGCTATACGTTCCAGTAGGTCTACATGTTGATCATTAGCTATACGTTCCAGTAGGTCTACATGATGATCATTAGCTATACGTTCCAGTAGGTCTACATGATGATCATTAGCTATACGTTCCAGTAGGTCTACATGTTGATCATTAGCTATACGTTCCAGTAGGTCTACATGATGATCATTAGCTATACGTTCCAGTAGGTCTACATGTTGATCATTAGCTATACGTTCCAGTAGGCCTAAATGATGATCATTAGGTATACGTTCCAGTAGGCCTACATGATGATCATTAGCTATACGTTCCAGTAGGCCTACATGATGATCATTAGCTATACGTTCCAGTAGGCCTAAATGATGATCATTAGGTATACGTTCCAGTAGGCCTACATGATGATCATTAGCTATACGTTCCAGTAGGCCTACATGATGATCATTAGCTATACGTTCCAGTAGGTCTACATGATGATCATTAGCTATACGTTCCAGTAGGTCTACATGTTGATCATTAGCTATACGTTCCAGTAGGCCTACATGATGATCATTAGCTATACGTTCCAGTAGGTCTACATGATGATCATTAGCTATACGTTCCAGTAGGCCTAAATGATGATCATTAGGTATACGTTCCAGTAGGCCTACATGATGATCATTAGCTATACGTTCCAGTAGGCCTACATGATGATCATTAGCTATACGTTCCAGTAGGCCTACATTGTTCTCTCCCTCCTCTTCCCCTCCCTTCCCTCCCTCGTTAACACTGATCTGAATGGAGTGGAGTGATGACTATCATATTATGGAAAACTTTCCTGGCCCCACAGTGTGTAGGCTACAGTAGATGGGTGTTACACATTGGTAGTGGATAAGGTGAGTCCTCCCTTCTTTGTGTGGAAGGGAAATGACTGAGGCCCTCAAGCATCATGTGTTCAAACTTTATTAATGGACAGTTGTACAGTACAATGGCTCTAACTGTGGTTGATTTACAGGACAGATAGCAAGTAGTAAGAGAGTCTTACCAGGATCAGCTCGCCGTCATTGGTTATCTCCCGGGTCCAGGCGGTCTTAGGTCCCTCCCCTTTCTGCAGAGTCTGCTCACAGCTGATCTTACTGTCTGTCTCCCACTTTGGAAGACTCTGAGAGACAGAAAGACAGACAGACATGCAATATAGTTAGACAAGAATCAGAGAGATGAAAGTCATGTTTTGGACAGATGGGTGGGTGGTGAATGGATGGATGGATAGAGGAATAATTGGTGAGAGTGAGAGAAAAAGAGGGAGGTGACCTAGTGTGTATGCTATCGCATGGCCTCTGGGGGAGAGAGATAGGAGGAGAGGAGAGGAGAAATAACTAGGAGGTGATGATGTGTGATGTGCTCATCGTCAGTAGAGAGAGGCTCTGGGTGTTTGTGTGTTTACTCTGGAGACGGCCAAGAAGAGGCCATCAGAGGGAGAGTTTGATAGGGACGGACACATGGCAAGAATTAAAGACTAAAGGAGGGAGGGAGGGAGGGAAAGTAAGTTCAGACGGGACAGAAGTGGAGAGTGGTGCAGTGAGATTGTTCCTAGGAGACTAAGGGAGGGGTTTCATATGGTATCAGTGAAAATATGGGAAATGCCAAATTAAATAGAGTCTGTAGACCTTAAAGAGGTGTTAGCAGAAGAATAGATCAACCCAGTGGAAGCAGAGACCAAGCCAACACTGGATCATATCCCATAGTCCCTCTAGCACTCCACAGTCCACAGGTCTGGGTTTCCCCTAACAGATAAAACCTGGGGAGTTGTAGCTTACGGGTCAAACATGAGTCGAGGCTTTCATTAGGGACAGTGAATAGGCTGTGGGACAGAGATTCATGTGAGTACAGAGGGTGTGTGTGTGTGTGTGTGTGTGTGTGTGTGTGTGTGTGTGTGTGTGTGTGTGTGTGTGTGTGTGTGTGTGTGTGTGTGTGTGATGTATCCAGTGCCTTCAGAAAGTATTCATACTCCTTGACTTATTACACATTTTGGTATGTTACAGTCTGAATTCAATGGATTCAATATTATTTTTTTCTCACACAATACCCCATAATGACAAAGTGAAAACATGTTTTTGCAAATGTATTGAACATTTACAGAAATATCTAATTTACATAAGTATTCACACCCCTGAGTCAATACATGTTAGAATCACCGGTGGCAGTGATTGCAGCTGTCAGTATTTCTGGGTAAATCTCTAAAAGCATTGCACACCTGGATTATACAAATACACACGTTATTCTTTAAAAAGATTATTCAAGCTCTGTCAAGTTGGTTGTTGATCATCGCTAGACAGCCATTTTTAAGTCTTGCCATAGATTTTCAAGATTATTTAAGTCAAAACTGTAACTAGGCTACTCAGGAGCATTCAATGTCGCCTTGGTGAGCAACTCCAGTGTATATTTGGCCTTATGTTTTAGGTTATTGTCCTGCTGAAAGGTGAATTTGTCTCCCAGTGTCTGTTGGAATGCAGACCGAACCAGGTTTTCCTCTAGGATTTTGCCTGTGCTTAGCTCTATTCTGTTTCTTTTCATCCTAAAAAACTCCTAGCCCTTTCCAATGACAAGCATACCCATAACATGATGCAGCCACCACCATGCTTGAAAATATGAAGAGTGGTACTCAGTGATGTGTTGTGTTGGATTTGCCCCAAACATACCGCTTTGTATATAAGACATAAAGTTAATTTCTTTGCCACATTTTTAACAGTTTTACTTTAGTGCCTTATTGAAAACAGGATTCATGTTTTGGTTAGTAAATGACATTACTCTGTCATTTATGTTAGTATTGTGGAGTAACTACAATGTTGTTGATCCATCCTCAGTTTTCGCCTATCATAGCCATTAAACTCTAACTGTTTTAAAGTCACAATTGGCCTCATGGTGAAATCCCTGAGCGGTTTCCTTCCTCTCCAGCAACTGAGTTAGGAAGGACGCCTGTATCCTTGTAGTGACTGGGTGTATTACAGTTTTTTCCAACTGCTTACACACAAAATCTTTTCATGTAACACAATTTTTGAAACCTCTCACTCAAAGTGCAAAACTACACACCAAATCTCCAAAACCATAAGCTATTTCTCAGCCTTTGACTCAGTTGTCAATTGCATAAAACACTTTTTTCAAAACACTACACACAATTCTCTACCTAAAACACAAAAATCTAACAGGACGTGACTTGCTTTCCTTTTCCAAACACAACCAATCAAAATGCTACACTTATTCACCAGGTCAAACACACTCTCCTCACATGTTCAAACACTAATTGCTTAACTGATCACTAACCAATCACTGCTTTACTGTAGTATAGGACTGTTTTGAACAATGGATGCCAACAATGGACAGAGAGCAAGAGGAGTAGGAGGGAGAGGCAGGGGACAACAACGAGGACAAATTCAAAGACGAATAGTTGGAAGAGGAGGAGTAGGAGGAAGAGGAAGAGGAAGAGGAAGAGGAAGAGGAAGAAGAGGACGAGGGCAAAGAAGAGAAGGAAGGAGAGCCATCTCTGATGAGATTAGGGCAACACTTGTTGATCATGTGATCAACCACGGTTTGACCATGAGAGAGGCTGGACTGAGAGTCCAGCCCAACTTGAGTCGATTTACAGTGGCGTCCATAATTCGAACCTTCAGAAATGAGAACAGGTATGCAACTATCTAATTACTATTTTAGCATTACAGTAATGTACTGTAAAATACGTATGACTGCATAGTATTGCATAAAAATGTGTAACTCTAAGCCATCCATTTACTGCACTGCATTGAATGAATGAGGTTGGTTATCATGCTGTACTACATTTTTGTGTACATTGTTTACAGTTCCTATGCTGAACACATACTGTGTTTGAATTCTGTACAGAGTGGAAAGGCAA
>NW_028158593.1:77500-82500 GCF_964263955.1 Coregonus lavaretus | reverse complement strand
TCAGTGCGGGGTCTCGAGGTGGTCGGTGGTCCTCTCTCCCTAACCGGTTAAGAGGTAATCTGGATTGGATTTAGACTTTCCGGTCCCGTTAGTTTTGCCCCCTCCACAGGTTGTGACCGTGTATCTCTCAACTGTTTGACTGAGGTGGCTGTCAGTCCTCTAATCCAACCCTCTCTCTCTCTGTCTCTGTCTCTCTCTCTCTGATCCTTATCTCGCCTATGCGTCAGTGCACGTTATGAGCGGTTGCGCGATGAATGGATGGAATGGAAAACTAGCCACTTCCTTTGACCGCTGAGAACACGCCCACTTTCACACTTTAGACACGCCCAACGCACGTCTGTCATGTCCAGGAGCAAACGGGAACCGCCTATGGTTCCTAAGCCCCGCCACGACCACGCCCGGAGAGAACATGTGCGTTCTAGGACTGCCCAGCTGAGCCACCTGCCACGCCTCTTTATCCCCGCGCACATTTAATGTGCCAGTGGAGTGACCGCGCCCAAGACGCACGGGCACAAGGGCAAAACCTCATGGATACGTTATTTTATGAGGTGCAATATATTATTTCATTTGTGGTGTTTGTCAGACATGTGGTTCGTGGTTGAAGCCATTGTGTTGTAGTGGAAACCGGAAAAACTGTTCTGAGTGCCAGTTTCGGATTTAGCCAATTTATCCTTGGCATGGATGCAGTGTTGTTGAATGTAGAGGCAGTCAGGCAACAGTCCGTGGGTTGATGTAGGGGAGATAGAGAAAGACTTGGTGGTTAAATTCTTGGCGATGATCGAGGGCCAGCGATTGGGTGGAATGTTGAGAATATTTTACCCAACTTCACCTCACCCTCCCTTCTCCATTCTTCCTCACTCCCTCTCTTTTCTCTACCCTCTTCCCCCAGCGCCGCGGCGGTGTGTCATTAAAATAAAAGCGGTGGTACCGGGATACAGCCCCCGGCCTCGACCAGTGGGCTATCCATTTAACCGGACTGCGTCAATAAGTTTGACTCCGCGTGCAGAAACATACTGAACTCATGAGAGAGCAAGAGAGAGAGAGAGAGAGAGAGAGAGAGAGAGAGAGAGAGAGAGAGAGAGAGAGAGAGATGAGAGGTGTTTCATATGTTTCCCATGCCAATAAAGCCCTTTGAATTGAATTGAGAGACACAAACAGACACAAACAGACTAACACAAACAGACCCCACAGAGCCCCAGGACAGCAACACAATTAGACCAAACCAAATCATGAGAAAACAAAAATATAATTACTTGACACATTGTAAAAACAGCGCAAACTAGAATGCTATTTGGCCCTAAACAGAGAGTACACAGTGGCAGAATACCTGACCACTGTGACTGACCCAAACTTAAGGAAAGCTTTGACTATGTACAGACTCAGTGAGCATAGCCTTGCTATTGAGAAAGGCCGTGGTAGGCAGACCTGGCTCTCAAGAGAAGACAGGCTATGTGCACACTGCCCACAAAATTAGGTGGAAAGTGAACTGCACTTCCTAACCTCCTGCCAAATGTATGAACATGTTAGAGACACATATTTCCCTCAGATTACACAGACCCACAAAGAATTCAAAAACAAACCCAATTTTGATAAACTCCCATATCTGTTGGGTAAAATACCACAGAGTGCCATCACAGCAGCAAGATTTGTGACCTGTTGCCACAAGAAAAGGGCAACCAGTGAAGAACAAACACCATTGTAAATACAACCCATATATACAACCCATTTATGTTTTTTTTTTTTTTTGTGTTTTGTACTATTTGCACATCCTTACAACACTGTATATAGACATAATATGAATTTGAAATGTCTCTATTCCTTTGGAACTTTTGTGAGTGTAATGTTTACTGTTCATTTTTTTTTGTTTATTTCACTTTTGTTTATTATATATTTAACTTGCTTTGTCAATGTAAACATGTTTCCCCATGCCAATAAAGCCCTTTGAATTGAGAGAGAGAGAGCAGGAGTTGGAGAGGTGGAGAGAAGGGCAGGGGAGCGGTAGCCTCTCAGTGCCTTTGGTCTAACCCCCCGCTGTTCGGACGGAAGAAAGGGGTGAGAGGGAGGAGAAGAGTGAGGGAGGGGGATATTTGGCACAGAGCTCCGGGCGGGGCTCGGGCTAGTTCGGGGGGCCGCGGGCTGGGTCGGGGGGCCGCGGGCTGGGTCGGGGGGCCGCGGGCTGGGTCGGGGGCCGCGGGCTCGGACGTAGGGTCCTAATAAAGACACTGTATGATGGATGACTGCAGGACAAAGGGGACGTTAACTATTGACTCTTGATGGATGATCCCATCCACTACACTGCACGCTGGATTAGCGCAAGGGTAACCGGGGTAACCGGCACTCCCCGGTACCACGCACGCACTTAGAGCCCCACAGACACCACCTCACACATGTCCACATCCGTCTGATATAGACACTTTGGCTAAGCGCACAGGGAATACTTTACCATCGCTGCCGAGTTGTAATCTAACCTGCAAGTTTACATTTATATAACTATATGGTAATGTAATACACTTTTTACGCAGAGGCGGTGCGTCCAAGGAACGCAACCCAACGCCTCGAATAGAGAGTTGTTTTGTTTGAAGTGAACAAAGCGCGCTGCTTGTGTTTCAGCTGTTGGCAATTATGGCTGGAGATGAGTGATATTGGACTCACTATGCGGCCACATTTATCATCGGCCGCCCCGACACACGCACGCACACGCACGCACGCACGCACGCACACACACACACACACACACACACGCACACTGCAGCATGTCCACACAAGTTCCTCCTCTTGTCCAACAACATACACGAGTCATTAGCCACTCATATCAGTTCTCTAATCTCTCCATACATCTACCTCTTCATTTTTCCTCTCTTCTTCTCTCTTTCTCCGTGTCACTCACAACTCTTTCAGGTCGTGCTCGTTGCGGTGCGCTGCACATATTAACTGTTTGGGTAACAGAAATTATCCGGTGATTAAAACAGAAAACCACATTATTATCAAGATTAAGTTTATAATAATTTGCAAGCATGGTGGTAGCATTTTGTCTCAAGAAGAATACTTGCAATAATTTTAATGCAGAGCCTTATTGCAGGTATTATTATTGGTGGTCATATGAATTCAGGCCACAACATTGTCATGGTCATATATAATAAGATGTGAGGAATGCGGCTGGTATTGTGCTGTATATTTCTGCAGATCCTTTGGCCAGTGTGATATTATCCTAAGTGACCTAGTTAGCCTACAGCGTTGATGAATCAAACCCACAACCCCCGCAGTTTAACCAACACATGTTCAAAGTGTTGGAACTAAGTTGCCTGCAATAGGTTGGCACAGATAGGATCAGCTAGGATCAGCTATTCATTTTACATACCCAATCCTAACCTTTGGAAATAGGGGGGGGTGGCAGGGGGGACAGGGACAAAGCTGATCTTAGATCAGTGTGTAGGGCAACGTTATCCCAGCAGTGGAATGAGGGGTTGATAAAGCCTTGTGAATGTGTGTGTGATGTCGCACTTCAGCACTTGCTGACAAAGCAGCACTCAGCATTCATCTGCACTCAACCATGCACTCCTCCTCTCAACCTTTCTCTCATTCTTTCTCCTTCTCTCCCCACTCTGCTACTCCTTTACCTGACAAACTTTCTCTCTCCCCTTCTCCCTCCCTCCCTCCATCTCTCTCGCTTTTGTTCTTTTGTGCTGGTGTGACACATTCCTCAAGCATTTAGAGAAGAGAGAGGGAGAGGGGAAGACAGAAGAGGAGAGGAGAAGGGGAGAGAAAGAGAGAAGAGAGAGAGAGTCATTGACCAGAGAGCAGGTCATTTGTTAGCTCATTGTTCACCTGTAGAAAAGCAAAGGAGGTTGAGTCAGCAGAGAGAGAGATAAATAATTAGAGATCAAAGGCAAACAGAGAGTAACAGAAATGGAGAGAAAGAGAGACATATCGAGGGAAGATGACAGAGATGGAGAGGTACTAGAGAGGAATAAAGAGAGACTGGTAAACAGAAGGATGGCGACAGATGTAAAAGGAGACTCCTCTGATTCTTCTGAGGCGTACGGAAATATTATCTCTCTCTCTCTCTCTCTCTCTCTCTCTCTCTCTCTCGCTGTCTCTCTCGCTGTCTCACTCTCTCTCTCTCTCTCTCTCTCTCTCTCTCTCTCTCTCTCTCTCTCTCTCTCTCTCTCTCTCTCTCTCTCTCTCTCTCATCCCTCCCTCTCTGTCCCTTCACAGCGTTCTCTCATTTCTTCTCACTCCTCTTCATTTTGCCTTGTATTGATAAGTGATATATCCAGTCTGTAAACTCATACAACCCCAAGCTGAACCACCCAGACACTCACATCTAACATTCACTAACATTTATGCCATAACAATCAGTACCTTTACCTGTTCAGAACGACTTTGCCAATGAGGCCTTATAACTTTAGGGCCAAGAGTTCTTCCAGGTCAGGTTACATAGTGAGGAACAACTCAGGGCCCTATAGGTACAACCGACTGACTGATATTTCTCAGTCTTGACCCCACCATCTCTGTTTCTCTCCTCCCTACCCCCCTCTCTCCTTGCACCCTCTCTCATCACCTCCTCTTTTTATTGGGACCCTTTTCTCCCCTCTTTCTCCTTATAACTCATAATCCCTCTTATCCTTACTCTCTCTCTCTCTCTCGCTGTCTCACTCTCTCTCTCTCTCTCGCTGTCTCTCTCTTTCTCCCTCTCTCTCTCTCTCTCGCTCTCTCTCTCTCTCTCTCTCTCTCTCTCTCTCTCTCTCTCTCTCTCTCTCTCTCTCTCTCTCTCTCTCTCTCTCTCTCTCTCTCTGTCTTTCTCTCTCTCTCTTTCTTTCTCCTTCCCTCCCTCCCTCTCTCCTCCTGTCTCCTTCTCTCATTCAAATCAGGTTCAGTCTTGTGTCAACACTCTCCCCCAGTACTCTAACGGATTACCATCCCCTATCTCGACTGTGACTTCCTCTTCTCCCTCATATCACTTCCTGGTTCCCCCTCAGTCAAATGACACAGGTTTCCAC
>NW_028158593.1:0-72500 GCF_964263955.1 Coregonus lavaretus | reverse complement strand
CCTCCTCCTCCTCCTCTTCCTGCACCCCTCCACCCCCCTCCTCTCCCTGCACCCCTCCATCCCCCTCCTCTCCCAGCACCCCTCCAACCTCCTCCGTCCCTCCATCTCTCTACCCCTCCTCTGTTCCCTGCTCCCCTCCACCCTCCTCTGTTCCCTCCATCTCTCTACCCCTCCTCCTCTCCCAGCACCCCTCCACCCTCCTCCGTTCCCTCCATCTCTCTACCCCTCCTCTGTTCCCTGCTCCCCTCCACCCTCCTCCGTTCCCTCCATCTCTCTACCCCTCCTCCGTTCCCTGCTCCCCTCCACCCTCCTCCGTTCCCTCCATCTCTCTACCCCTCCATTGCATCTCACTCTGCACTCATTCTTTTATTCTTCTCGTAGCATTTCCTCTTTTCCCTTAGTGAACGATTGTTTCGTGCTTTTGCTTTTTCCTTCTTTCGTGTATGTGCGCCTGCGCTCTGTGTGTGTGTGTGTGTGTGTGTATTTTGCCCTCTGATGTCATGGTTGTGGTATGACCAGTGCTCAACAGTCAACCTCTGACCGTTGCAAGTCCTCATGGGAGTTCTGACTGGACTAGATTCTGACCCAACAATGACTGTTTCCTTTCACTGCACTGTGACACTGAAGTAGAGACTGTGACAGTACGCAAATAACTAGTTGTGTGTGTGTGTGTGTGTGTGTGTGTGTGTGTGTGTGTGTGTGTGACACCACAAGTCTCTCTGCAGGCTATTTTCACAGATATCACCTACACCAGATATCTGCATGTTTCTATTCAGTGCACACATTCATGACAATCCCACACCATTGCATTTATCATCAGTGGACTGCTTGGTGTGATGCTCTGTGAACTAAGACTGACGGTACTTTGGTCTTGTGATTTGTCCATGACCGGGTGAGTTACCCTGGAGCCAACAAAGAAAGGATGGAAACAGACAAAGGGTCATGGAAAAAGAGAAAGAAAGCTGATTTCTTGAACAGAAAGGAAACATTCCTGTTCCATTGAGGACAATGGAGTCACATGAAGGAGAGAGAGAGAGAGCGAGGGAGCGAGAAGGATAGAGGTGAACGGAGGGGTAAAAGAGAGAGGGAGAAAAGGAGGGATGTAGAATAGAGAGCAATGAAAGTGTGAAAAGTGATGTGCTTTGCTTCATGAAAGATTCAAGCGTGTTGGTGCATGAATAACAACTGGAGCCCTTACACCACCTAGTGGTGGCAGCACGGTAGTGCAGTGTCGCATGTGTCCTAATGGCTGAAGGTTGCCTAAGAAGCCCATGCTTCTCATCTTTGGCACGCCACACTAAGCTAGGCTGGAGGTAATGTTATAAAAGTACACATAAGCATTTCGCTGCACCTTTTATACCTGCTGTAAACTGTGTAAGTGATGAATAAACTATATTTTGCATTTGATCTTGCAGCAGAGAGGGCTCCTACAAGTTTGAAAACATAGCATTTTTATGACAAATTTCATGCAATTCTACTCGTTTTGCCATTGGGCAGAGCAAATTTTTTTTGCAGTTTTACAGCTAATATCTTGCAATTTTACCCA
Organism: Coregonus lavaretus; assembly: GCF_964263955.1. Taxonomy (NCBI): domain Eukaryota; kingdom Metazoa; phylum Chordata; class Actinopteri; order Salmoniformes; family Salmonidae; genus Coregonus; species Coregonus lavaretus. Next base: position 70,954 of record NW_028158593.1, on the reverse strand, counting down.
TTTGCCATTGGGTGGAGATACATTTTTGCAGTTTTAAAGCAAATGTCCTGCAATTCTACACATTTTGTGATGACTTATGCCATGTTAATATAACATTTGAGTGAGAATTACTAACAAAATCAATGGGGGCCTTCTGGAGGTCAGGGCCCCTGGGAACATGCCCTGCATGCCCGTTGGTATAAGTTTGGATAGCTGACTAGGCTAACTACCAATCAATTTTTAATATTGCAGATAGATTGTGGTTCCATCAATGTAATTGTCTACATAATTTCCAATCCCCCATATTTGTTTTGTAAATATATACAGTACCAGTCAACATTTTGGACACACCTACTCATTCAAGGGTTTTTCTTTATTTTTACTATTTTCTACATTGTAGAATAATAGTGAAGACATCAAAACTGTGAAATAACACATATGGAATCATGTACTAACCAAAAAAGTGTTAAACAAATCAAAATATATTTTATATTTGAGATTATTCAAATAGCCACCCTTTGCCTTGATGACAGCTTTGCACATTCTTGGCATTCTCTCAACCAGCTTCTTAAGGTAGTCACCTGGAATGCATTTCAATTAACAGGTGTGCCTTCTTAAAAGTTAATTTATGGAATTTCTTTCCTTCTTAATGCATTTGAGCCAATCAGTTGTGTTGTGACAAGGTAGGGGGGTTATACAGAAGATAGCCATAAATCAAGAAAAACGCATGTCAAAAATGTTATAAATTGATTTGCATTTTAATGAGGGAAATAAGTATTTGACCCCCTCTCAATCAGAAAGATTTCTGGCTCCCAGGTGGAACCGGCCCTGTATGTGAGTTCAATGACATAGTGTGAGCATCAGTGGAGGCTGGTGGGAGGAGCTGTAGGAGGACGGGCTCATTGTAACGTCTAGAATGGAATAAATGGAATAGAGTCAAATGTGGTTTCCATACGTTGGATGTGTTTGATACCGTTGCATTTATTCCATTCCAGCCATTACAATGAGCCCTTCCTCCTAGTGCTCCACCCACCAGCCTCCACTGGTGTACATGCATGCATGCATGTGTCTGTGTGTGTGTGTGTGTGTGTGTGTGTGTGTGTGTGTGTGTGTGTGTGTGTGTGTGTGTGTGTGTGTGTGTGTGTGTGTGTGTGTGTGTGTTTGTGTGTGCATGCATGCAGAACAAAGTTTCACTAGGTGAGCTCCACACATGGCCCTCTATTTCTAGACGTCCCTCACACAGTGCATGTGTGATAGAGAAGCTGGGCCTATAGAACAAGGAAATGGGTCACAGTGGAGCCCTGAATTGCCCAATAGCTGAGAATTGTCTCAACCACAAATGAACTTCCTCTTTCACATTCTATTCCAGTTGAATTGCCCATTGAGCAGAAACTAGGCTAAAAGTGAATGCTGCCCACCCTATAGAAACACTGAAGAATGCCCACATTCCATCTCAATACTTTCGAAGTACTTCCTGACCATGGCACTGCTCCAATACTTTGACAATGCATCCTTACGTCCTCCTATCCTTGTGATGGAAGTTTTAGAGTACATTTTCTGCAATTCTACACATTTTGCCATGGGGCGGAGAGAAACATTAGCAATTTTACAGCAAATTTCCTTCAATTCTACACATTTTGCAATAGGGTGGAGAGAAATGTTCGCAGTTTTTAATATGATATCTAAGTGAGAGTGACTAACACAATCAATAGGGCCCCCCAGTCGTTAATTCAACCATGACTACTACAAGTTTGTATAGCTGGCCGCTAGACTAACCAATCTAAAAAATGTTAGCTGACATGGGCTAATTGAGTGAATGTCAGTTTTTGACATAACAAGAGAAAAACTTCTGATGCACAACCACATTTCGGAATTGTACCTTGTGTATTCTACTATTCTAACTCTCAACAGTAAGTTGAGACCCCAACTGAGTTCCAAAAATTCTATTTTTTTAATCTATGTTTTTTGGCAGGCCAACAAAAGCCAATTGTAGACTGATAGGGGTGGGGGGTGTATTACATGTTTACATACTCATAGTGTCGTGGTAATTATTCTAATCAAAGGAGAGACTTTTAGATTTCCTCAAAACAATTTAACTTTATTATCGATTAATTACTGCAGTAATGGAGTTTAGTCGGTAACCACCTTGGAGGTGATCACTGAGAACTCAGAAGAGCAGAACTGAGGTTACAGCTCTTTATAGCAAAGACACATCCTTCTGAATACATTACAAACAGCAGATATGTGGAATGGGTCTAAAGGTACATTGTGCTCTCATGCAACAGCCAAATATCTGTCTCTAGTTCATTTACTACTTATTTATGTTGTAGACTGATTGGGGTGTGGGGTGTATTGCATGTTTACATGCTCATAGTAAAGCACTTGCCTGCCAACTCTGAATGTGCTGCTTGAGTGTGACCTCTCCCTCAAATGTATCAGATGAGGTCATTTGCTTTAACCCCTGCTTTAAGGCCTATGGTGCTGGCTGATGATGCTGCTCTTTAATATTCTATCAAATTCAAACTTTATTGATAGTGCATACATTCAGCATGGTACAATACATTTTTTCAAGTGAAATACAAGGTCATGAAATGCTGATGCCAACATTAGGCTGGGGGACACAGAAAAGTGCAACACCATGCATACCATGCATATGACAAAACAGAAAATGTAATTGGCCTAAGTGCCCAGTCTTTCAACTGTTCAGAATAGATGTTGTGAGAGAACAAACATGGTAGTCTTTTAACTGTTGTGAGTGAAACGTGAAAGTAAAAGATGCAAAAATAGCGCACATAGAACAGATCTACCGCTTCTTAGACTTGCTTTCAATGAGAATGACAGATCTATAACTCATATTTCTATGTGAATTTGGTCCGGTTGCCCAAAAAGTTACATATTGTAGCTTTAAGCTAGAGATATGAAGCTTTTTGCATGGGCTGCGTCTCAATTCCCCACATCCGCCAATGGCGGCCTTCCGCATCTGCAGGTGGAAGGTGGCCAAGCTACAGCTGTGTTTGTCAGACCATGAGACATTGCGAAAATTGGTCTTCTCACGAAAATGTAGTGTCCGAACGGTCCGAACGGTCCTCTGTAGCTCAGCTGGTAGAGCACGCCGCTTGTAACGCCAAGGTAGTGGGTTCGATCCCAGGGACCACCCATACACAAAAATGTATGCACGCATGACTGTAAGTCGCTTTGGATAAAAGCGTCTGCTAAATGGCATATTATTATATTATATTTAAACTAATATGACCCCCCCCCCCCCCCCCCCAACTGTTCAGAAAAGGAGTTGTGAGAGAAACATGAGTATCAATAAAGATGCCAGCCACATTCCTGATACTTTGAAGCTTGAGCCCTTCCCTTTCTCCGTGCTGCCACATCCTGCAGCGTTATTGTCGGGCTTGCTCCCCTCGCGGTTCCCCTCGAAGTGGACCGGCACACACCTGTTCTCCAGCACCTCACATGCCAGGATCAAATGCTTGTTCTCTTCCCGCACGCTGGACACGCCGCAGGTCCCAGTCTCGCTCCTCACTGTTAGAAATGTGAACGGACTTTGGCTGATGCACAGGTTCCCCCGGTACGTCTTTCCCCCAGAGCTGGAGCAGACCGCGTTCACCCTCTCCCGGTCTTTGGGATGGAGGAAGGACTGCGTGGGTCTTGAGCAGTCACTGTTTTCACGTAGGTACTTCTCCCACACGTTGCGGTCGGTTGTTATCGGTGTATCTGGACGCACATGCCGGTTTATGAACTTATCATGACAGTTATTGCATCGGGACCGTTGGCAGGGTGTGTCTTTACTGTAGCCACTCACCCCCAGGTTGCCCAGCAACAGGCAGATGGAGAGAGAGAGGAGGGGAACTCTAAGGTTCTTCATCCTTTAGAAGTCTTGGAGCTGCAGAGAAACAAATAGCTTAATGAGTGAAGTTGCTTGTAGGCTCATGGACCCCCCCCCCCTTTTTATTACAGATGCCCCTCTGGATTTAATTCTGCACAGCCGCTCCTGGAACTGAATGGGGCCATCTCTATCTGACCCCTGGCTCCTTGTCACTCTCTGACCTCGTTAACGCTCAGAGCTTCTACAACTGTTCTACAACCCATTGGTTATTCAATCAAAATGAAACATATAATATGAACAGGATCTCTCTTCCTCCCATCTACAATTAAACCGGGTTCCAAAACAGGCCATTGTTTACATGTGCCGTTCAATCTGGCCATATTAGTCATGCAGGCTGTCTGCACTTAGGAAAGTATTCACCCAGGCAGGGCTTTAGTCTGACTCACACACAGCTCTCTGTAGCTTAGGTCTGCTGGTAAAGTCTGACTCACACACAGCTCTCTGTAGCTTAGGTCTGCTGGTAAAGTCTGACTCACACACAGCTCTCTGTAGCTTAGGTCTGCTGGTAAAAGTTGAATCATACTACTATTTACACACACACATCCCTCTCTAACACACAGAGATATGAGATATACGTTGTATTCTACATTACCTGGTTATGGATCCGTAATGTCTGCTGCAGTGTGTCTCTTTGTGTGTTGTTGTAACTGAACTTTGTTCCAGATGGGTGGAAAATAACTTCCTCAGCTCACACGTCTCTCTTTTTAATGTTTTTATTGACTGTAGATGGGTGTGTCCCCATGTGTACGTAACATCCTGCTGCGTGTCTGCATAAGTAGTGTGGATGTCTGCATGTCAGAACGGGTTAGTGTGTGTGTCCCCATGTAGCTAGTTAAAGGCAGGGGTTTTGCAGTGTTGCCTTTAGTCTCTGTTGCTGAAGGGATCCGGTTTCAGCTAAAAATACTGTCCAGTGGGGGAGGACGGACGGGGCTACCTTATGTAGGACGCATGTGTTTGTGTGTGTGTCTCAGACTTGTCAATACATGCTCTTCAAGACCTCAATGAGCTGAATTAGTGTTTGTTAGTGCTGGACTGGAACAAAAGCCTGTTCACCCTGTATCCCTTCATGGTTGGTGACAGACCACATGGTCAAACGCTGATGATGTTTTTTTAGCCATCTGGTGCTCGTCCATTGGTTCTAAACCCATTTAACAGTATTAGTCTGTGGAACAATTAGCCTATGTGGAGACAAATTATGAGAGAGAATGAAAATAGCAACCTTTCACTATGTAAGCTTCCTATCCTACTCTCTGTTCCTCTCTTTCGTAGTGAAACCATCTGTGTGTCTATAGATAGACATAGGATGGATGGATTATGTCTTTGTTCCTCTCTTACGTAGAGACCATGTGAACATCCTAAAGACAGTTGAGGACAAAGTCATGGTTTTTATGCATATGACTCAGACCTAATTTCAAATACATTGTTTTATTTTAATAGGCAAGTCAGTTAAGAACAAATTCTTATTTTCAATGACGGCCTACCCCGGCCAAACCCGGACGACGCTGGTCCAATTATGCACGCCCTACGGGACTCCCAATCACGGCCGGATTGTGATACAGCCTGGAATCGAACCAGGGTCTGTAGTGATGCCTCAAGCACTGAGATGCAGTGCCTTAGACCGCTGCGACACTCGGGAGCAATTTTTGGGCTGTGAATTTGAGTGTGTTATTTAAATACTTTTTCTGTGTATTTTGGAATTTTCAAATACACAGACCAAAACAAGTACTTTTATTTGAATGGTTATTTGTAAAAACCAAATAATCTACCAAATTGTATTTGAAAGTGTGTATATGAGTGTATATGAGTATTTTCAAATACAATCCAATATTCAACTATTTGTTGTTTTTTTCAAATAAAAGGTTATCTGAATACTTGTTTTGAAAAGTAATTGAAAAACCTGAAATAGTGTTATAACCCAGGTCTGATATGACTAGGCCTACACATTTTATACATAGGAGTGACGTTGTACAATCATCACATTTCTAAAAAGGAACTGTTCAAATGTTACAGCCCCCCGACCCCTAAAAGAAACAAATATCCACCCACAAGTTCTTGACAATATAACAATTTAATACAAAAACCAAACATTTCTTTCTCTTGTTTAACATTTCTTATACATATATATTCATATATTTCTGTATCTTTGTGCGCTATATAAACTGCAGGTCACATCATTGTAAAAACAGGGAACAACCAAAGTGGTTTAAAACAACCAAAGTGGTTTAAAACAACAAGACAACACAGTCACCAAAACACTGCCATTTTCATCGTGTGACTATTGACACATGATGGGTTTACATACAATTCACATGTCTGTGAATTATGCTCTGTGAAAATGAAAGGCCTACACATTAACAATTTCTGTATTTCAGAACCTTAAAATTCATAGCCCTCACTTGCCCAATCAGAATTCTTAATTCCTTGTATAAGAGTGTTATAGTGACTTACTAAACATCACAATCGATTTCAGAAAACAAATGCTGTGTTTGATTTAGATCATATATTTGTGAATGCCAAACTATCCCGATAAGGATGAACTCTGATTGAATCTACTGCAAATCGTATCCTGTACAATGTGTAAAAAAAGAAGAAAAGTTTATTAAATGCCAAACGCATAATCAGCATCTACTGCTTAATTGATTATTGGGTAATGTGTTTTGAACATAATTAGGAAGACTTGAATTTCAGGCCAAACATCATGGCATGATTCTGTGTCATGTAGAATCATGTCAGCTCTAAACAAGACCTTTCTGTCCTGAATAAGATGCTATAACCTGATCAATATACATAAAAAACAACCTATCACACAAAGTAGCAATGGAGAGGGCTTCCAACAAGAAGAGCCAATCAAAAGTCTGAAAATAAAAACATCAGTTGGGGAAAATGTCAATCAATCAAATCATTGCTATTTCCTGTGTATTTCCATATTCAAATAATCAAGATAAAAACATGTAGGACAACAATAAAGAATGGCTTTAAAAATAACATAATCCTTGCTTGTAAATTCTTGCTTTCCAATGTTTTTAATTTTCCTTTCTTACAAAAACATGGTTTTTGACAGAGTAGAAGAAAAACACACTTGGGAGGGTGACTGAGGAAGAGCGCGAGAGGAGGAAGAGTGTGCTGAGTAACCCCAGGCAACAGAGGAAGAGGAAGGAATCCAAGTGAGTGAGAAAGGGACCCTGGGACTGCTGTGCATTCAGGTTGAGATCAATAAAGTTATACAAACACCTCCAGTAGACATATAACCGTATATAAATACTTGACTTATATACTGGTTATATATAGGAATACATTAGGTTCTAATATACACTGTAAAATGTGTGTTCATAGTTCCATATCCTCCTCTTCCCTTACTTTACTAGTCATAGTCATCTGACTCTCTCTCCCCCTCTCTTCCACCTGAAACCACCATAACCCCATTCATAGGTGACATCGTCAATGTACCCTGTGTACAAATAGAAAAGTGTTCGTATAAATCTGCCCAAAGTTTAAAAAGTCTGCGTGAGGACAGTGTTCTCTTGAACATGCTAAGGGTTGCTAAGCTAAAACAGCGAGGGGAGCACAGACAGAGGATATTCACAGGCATGAGATCAGAAGTGCACATATTCCCCGAAAGCTATAGATCACCTGGATTGCCTGAGAGTTCAAGTGAATGATTGGACTGATCTATCCATATGAACACACATCTGACTCTGTTACTGAAAGGCCAGGTTTGTGTGTTACTGGTGAAGCAGCGCCTGCCTCAGAGTCTGGCCTTGTGCATGCTCAGGTGTGATTGTGTGTTGCATCTCTACAACAAATCCATTGGTTGTGGAGCTTTGGGCAGTGCTAGTTACAGATGTGTCATTTTACATTTGCCCAACTATCGTTGAACCCTGACTCGCTTCTCTCTCTCCCTTTCTTCCTCTGGCCTTTTACGTGTTTATTAAACCTGCGTTTGCATACCTCTACTTGATTTCACTCTTACTTTTCCCTGATAAACTCGCTCTCTCCATCCTGGCAGTGCAATCATCTGACCAATATTTAGACATGCTCTCTTTAGATCAGAAAAGGCAAAGAAAGAGAGCAAAGAGCACCAAAGGAGAGAGAAGGAAACATTTGAGAGATAGAGAGGTAAGTGGAGGAGTGTATTTGGGGTCACTCGTTGAAAGAGGGGTAGATGGGCATCTCAAAGTCATCGTTGTTGAAGTTGGCCGGCTGGTCCAGCATGGCGAGAACATCCTAGAGAGAAAGAGAGAGAGAGAGAGAGAGAGGGAGAGAAAGAGAGAGATTAAACTTCAAAGCAACATGACAACACATAACAAAACGTACAGTCAGAAGGAGAGAAACAAAGAGAGATGGAGAAGAGCGAGCGAGAGAGAGAGAGAGAGAGAAAGAGCGAGAGAGAGACAGAGAGAGAGGAGTAGTGACTAACAGGGAAGATGTCAGGCTGGTTGTTCTGTGCGTGGGGGTGCTGCTCTGCCCTGTTCTGAGTTTGCTGCTGGCCCTGCCACTGGGGCCACACTGCCTCCTCTGCCCTGGAGGGGAACTGCTGCCCCGACCCCAAGCCATCTGACAGAGGCAGGACAAAGGGAGGGTCAGTACCTAACTACACCAGGATACACAAACACATAAAAACACTGTACTGTAGTTGTTGGACACACACACACTCTCTCTCTCTCTCTCTCTCAGGGTCGCGTACCATATCCGTTGGTATTGAGGCTGGCGCAGCGGTTGATGTTGGGGTAGTTAGCCCCCGTGGTGGGGGTCGGAGCAGTAGTGGGGGGCATCATCCCGAATGAGGAGGACGAGCCCCCCCCAAAACTCCCCATGGCAAACTGGGGAGACAGAGCCTTCCCTGACTGGGGCACCACCTGCTGGGCGGGAGGAGAACACAGAAAAACACAATGTTATTATTCACACTTTATGAATGTACAAGGTTTCTTCTATGCATTTACTAGTGAAACTGTCAGGGGTGTGATCCTCAAAACAGGGATTACACAGGGAATAAAAGATTTGGTCCTTTACAACGCTAAGATACAGAGATGCAAGACACTCAGGGCACTCATCCCCATCACGCCAGCTACAGATGTACTATTTAAATTTGATCACCCTGTTGCAGGATAACTTTCCTGCAATGCAGCAAATTTTAAACTTCTATTTGAAGTTTAAAAAAAGCTTCTGACGTTTGTAATTTCCAATTTGAAATTACAGACTTGAATGTATCAACCCCTAAAAAAAAAGTATATTCATTATAATCCACATAATTCACATTTCCTGTTGCTGCAGGATTATTTTCCTGCTGTAGAAAACGGTCTTAAATTAAGATTGTACATCTGTAGCACTTTGGGCAAAAACAGAGGATATAAACTTCAGGCTGTTTGGACAACTTCTACCTGCAGCTAGCAGCTATCTCACCTGGTTGTGGAAGGGGGGTCTAGCCCCTGCTACTGCCCCCGGCCAGCCCACCGCTGCCCCTCCCTGCAGGGGGCTGCTGTTGGAGGGGGGTGCCCCGTTCTGACGGGACATCTGAGCCAGCATCTGGCCTGCAGAGTGGGACGGCTGCACCATCTGAGGGGCCATCCCCACTGACCTGGAATTAGTTAATAACAACAGGAACAGGAAATTAGAATAGCTTATTCAGTATACATTGCCCTTAGATCAGTTTAAAACAGTACAACAGGGGGTAATGGTCATACCTGATGTATGTGTCTTTGGAGCGGTTGGCAGCGGTGTAGTTGTTGTTGCCCTGAGGGTAGATGGGTACTCCGGGGGCAGAGGTGGAGGGCAGGACCTTGGCCTGGTCTGGGGAGGGGTACAGCTCTGCCTTGTCCATGGTCTTACTGTGGTCAGTTCCAGCTGCGGTCACCGCCTGGACAGGCATCTGACATGGACAACGGTCAACCAGCAGTCAATACTCACTAAAGGCTTGGAGGTAGGTACAACAATGTCCATGTTACGGCGAACAATGGAAATATGCCTTCCCCCCGAGACAGCACACATACAGTTGAGATGAGCACAGGGTCAAGCTGCAGTGCAGCGCCCCTGGATGGAGAGCATGTTGTGTGGGTAGGGGAATGTCTTGAGGACGTGAACCCAGCCGCCCTCCAGTTGCCAGATCACTCCCCCTTTTTTTCCCAGAGCCCGGCATGGTATTCGAACTAGCCACCTTTCGACTCCTTAGCTGCTGGGCTACCTACCGCCCTGCACTGAGGGCCACGTGGGGGCAGATAGGTGTGTGTGTTAGTCAGTGTTAGTCATACCTGTGGAAGTGTAACCTGTCCTGCCTCGTACAGACCATCTCTCCCTCCTCCCTCCAACTCTGCCTGCTGCTGCTGCAACTGCCTGTAAAGGGGGAGCGAGGGAGAAAGAGGGTGTGGTAGAGGGAGAAAAGAGAGGGAGTGGTAGAGAGAAAAGAGGGAGAAAAGAGAGGGAGTGGTAGAGGGAGAAAAGAGGGAGAAAAGAGAGGGAGTGGTAGAGGGAGAAAAGAGGGAGAAAAGAGAGGGAGTGGTAGAGAGAGAAAAGAGGGAGAAAAGAGAGGGAGTGGTAGAGAGAGAAAAGAGGGAGAAAAGAGAGGGAGTGGTAGAGAGAGAAAAGAGGGAGAAAAGAGAGGGAGTGGTAGAGAGAGAAAAGAGGGAGAAAAGAGAGGGAGTGGTAGAGAGAGAAAAGAGAGAGAAAAGAGAGGGAGTGGTAGAGAGAGAAAAGAGGGAGAAAAGAGAGGGAGTGGTAGAGAGAGAAAAGAGGGAGAAAAGAGAGGGAGTGGTAGAGAGAGAAAAGAGGGAGAAAAGAGAGGGAGTGGTAGAGAGAGAAAAGAGGGAGAAAAGAGAGGGAGTGGTAGAGAGAGAAAAGAGGGAGAAAAGAGAGGGAGTGGTAGAGAGAGAAAAGAGGGAGAAAAGAGAGGGAGTGGTAGAGAGAGAAAAGAGAGAGAAAAGAGAGGGAGTGGTAGAGAGAGAAAAGAGGGAGAAAAGAGAGGGAGTGGTAGAGAGAGAAAAGAGGGAGAAAAGAGAGGGAGTGGTAGAGAGAGAAAAGAGGGAGAAAAGAGAGGGAGTGGTAGAGAGAGAAAAGAGAGAGAAAAGAGAGGGAGTGGTAGAGGGAGAAAAGAGGGAGAAAAGAGAGGGAGTGGTAGAGGGAGAAAAGAGGGAGAAAAGAGAGGGAGTGGTAGAGAGAGAAAAGAGGGAGAAAAGAGAGGGAGTGGTAGAGAGAGAAAAGAGGGAGAAAAGAGAGGGAGTGGTAGAGGGAGAAAAGAGGGAGAAAAGAGAGGGAGTGGTAGAGGGAGAAAAGTTAGCAGTGACAACAGAAAATATAATTTCCGTCAAGGCCCTCCACCGTTGCTCGGGAAACCAAAACACCTGCCGACCAACAGCACTCATTCCACCACCAGTCACCATGGTAACCAAGAAGAAGAGAGGAGAGGGGAGAGGGGGTCGTAACCAACACCTTGGTCATGATGGATATCCTACTACTGTAGAGGAGGGAGAGGGAGGGGAAAATCACCCCAAAACAGAAAGACCCGGTCAAGTCAAGTAACAATCCACAGCCCTTACCAAGGGGTGAACTCTGGACCAGACCAGAGAGAACAATAAAATAAAGGGAAACAAGAGAGAAATAGAGAGGTGTAGTCTCCAGTGAAGCAGCAGCCCCAGCTGACCCATGCCAGAGGGGGTGCAGGGGGTCTGGTCTCACCTGGCAGCCACCTGCCCTGGGCTGAGGGCCACAGGGGGGCAGTTAGGACTGCTCTCCCCCAGCGAGGGAGGCAAAGACACCCCCGAGGACGAGATGGGGGTGAGGGGGTCCTGAGTCGAGGTTCTTCTGGCCCACAACAAAAACAAGGGGTGAGGAGGAGAGGAAGGGAGATAATGATTTATTTGAAGGGGGTATGGAGGGGAGGGGGAGGTGAACATATACTGACAAACACACATCCTGGAAGAGATGACATCACATTTCCTAAGGTGGCTCAACAGATTGGTTAAACAGAGTGAAGATGTTCAGATGTTGAGGTGGAATAGAGTTGTGGTGTCTGTGTGTTGTAGGCATCTCGCACTTAGGTGACTTGCATTGGTGCAGGTAATGCGTGTGTGTGTGTAGGTACTCTACGTTTGCGTTGGTGCAGATGTGTGTGTGTGTGTGTATATATACAGCACGTACTTGACGTTGGCATTGGTACAGATTATGTACTCTATCTCCTCAGAGAAGGGGTTCTGGAAGGTGAAGGAGCTGGTCCTAATCCACAGCCAGTCTCTGGCCTTGGACAGGAAGCGGAACATGACGGACAGCACCTGACCCTTCAGCTTGACCACCTGCTGGAAGCTGTCTCTCAGCAGACCCTGGTCCTCAGGGTGGGCCAGCTCCAAGATGTTCTTACCCAGCAGTTCCTGGGGAACACACACACACACACACGCGCCAACACACACACACACACACAACACAGAAAAAGTTAGATCAAGCTTACAGCTGTCACACAGTATAAACACATACACTACCATTCAAAAGTTTGGGGTCACTTAGAAATGTCCTTGTTTTCCATGAAAACATACATGAAATGAGTTTGAATAGGAAATATAGCAAAATGCATAGGAAATGTAGTCATTGACAAGGTTAGAAATAATGATTTTTAATTTAAATAATAATTGAGTCCTTCAAACTTTGCTTTCGTCAAAGAATCCTCAATTTGCAGCAATTACAGCCTTGCAGACCTTTGGCATTCTAGTTGTCAATTTGTTGAGGTAATCTGAAGAGATTTCACCCCATGCTTCCTGAAGCACCTCCCACAAGTTGGATTGGCTTGATGGGCACTTCTTACGTACCATACGGTCAAGCTGCTCCCACAACAGCTCAATAGGGTTGAGATCCGGTGACTGTGCTGACCACTCCATTATAGACAGAATACCAGCTGACTGCTTCTTCCCTAAATAGTTATTGCATAGTTTGGAGCTGTGCTTTGGGCCATTGTCCTGTTGTAGGAGGAAATTGGCTCCAATCAAACGCCGTCCACAGGGTATGGCATGGCGTTGCAAAATGGAGTGATAGCCTTCCTTCTTCAAGATCCCTTTTACCCTGTACAAATCTCCCACTTTACCACCACCAAAGCACCCCCAGACCATCACATTGCCTCCACCATGCTTGACAGATGGCATCAAGCACTCCTCCAGCATCTTTTCATTTGGTCTGCATCTCACAAATGTTCTTCCTTGTGATCCGAACACCTCAAACTTTGATTCGTCTGTCCATAACACTTTTTTCCAATCTTCCTCTGTCCAGTGGCTGTGTTCTTTTGCCCATCTGAACCGTTTCTTTTTATTGGCCAGTTTGAGATATGGCTTTTTCTTTGCAACTCCCGGAGCATCCCGGAGTCGCCTCTTCACTGTTGACGTTGAGACTGGTGTTTTGCGGGTACTATTTAATGAAGCTGCCAGTTGAGGACCTGTGATGCGTCTGTTTCTCAAACTAGACACTAATGTATTCGTCCTCTTGCTCATTTGTGCACCGGGGCCTCCCACTCCTCTTTCTATTCTGGTTAGAGCCCGTTTGCGCGGTTTTGTGAAGGGAGTAGTACACAGCGTTGTATGAGGTCTTCAGTTTCTTGGCAATTTCTTGCATGGAATAGCCTTAATTTCTCAGAACAAGAATAGACTGACGAGTTTCAGAAGAAAGTTATTTGTTTCTGGCCATTTTGAGCCTGTAATCGAACCCACAATTGCTGATACTCCAGATACTTAACTAGTCTCAAGAAGGCCAGTTTTATTGCTTCTTTAATCAGCACAACAGTTTTCAGCTGTGCTAACATAATTGCAAAAGGGTTTTCGAATGATCAATTAGCCTTTTAAAATGATAAACTTGGATTAGCAAACACAACGTGCCATTGGAACACATTGCTGATAATGGGCCTCTGTACGCCTATGTAGATATTCCATTAAAAATCAGCCATTTCCTGCTACAATAGCCATTTACAACATTAACAATGTCTACACTGTATTTCGGATCAATTTGATGTTATTTTAATGGACAAAAAATTTGCTTTTCTTTCGAAAACAAGGAAATGTCCAAACTTTTGAACGGTAGTGTACTGTATCCTGATACACTATGAAATGCAATGCTGGGTGTGTGTCCTACTCTAGCCCCAGGCTGTGAGTGAGGCCTACCTGAGGCTGGTAGCCCACTGTGGCCATGCAGCGGTGGTCTATGAAGGTAAAGAGGCCCTGGCAGTTGTGACGAGAGATGAACTCCACCGGAACGCTGATGCTGCTTATGTCTGTGTCACTCGGACAAGAGGTCACCTAGACAACAAGGGTAGAACAAGTGTCTGTAAGATAGTGGTTGCATGAGCCCATCCAAACATTGGACTTTAAGTTGTCCCATCTTACCTGAAGTCTACCGATGGCCACTAGACTGTAGCGACTCCCCTGAATATTGTCTGCCTCTTCATCTGTTAGATTCACCCCTGAAAAACACACACACACACATACACACACACACGACTCAGTATGCAGAAGTGGTGTATACATTGGAAATAAGAGCTGAGCCATAGGTTAGTTAGTTAGTTACCTGTGGGGGGCCAGGACTTGATGTATCCGGTGCAGTGGACCACCACATACTGAGGCTCCCCATCCTTGGTTGGGCCCAGACCATTCCTACAGGGGAGAGAGAGAGGGGAGAACACTACCAGTCAAGCCATAGTTCACTATACATTCACCTTTTACGGTAAAATATATAAGTCAGGTTGAAACCAGTGAAGTTTAATGTAATATAATGGTTATAAAGCCAGAATTATCTCACCTGTTCCCGCTCCTCAGGAAATTCAATCTGTTCATAGACATGGGCTCCACTGGACACGAACCACACCTACAAACACACACATTTCAGAATGCACACTCCCAACACAGGTGCATACAGCCATATACACACACGCAAGCTCAGCACACACACAGCACACACACCTCATCCTACAGATGAAGGATCGTCTGGCTCCCATACACATCCTGACGGAGGACTGCTGTCCCTCCTTCTTAACTGTTCCTGTCTTCAGGTCTAACATCCTCCCTTAGGGAGAGAGAGAGAGTGAGAGAGAGAGAGAGAGAGAGAGGGAGAGAGAGAGAGAGAGAGAGAGGGAGAGAGAGAGAGACGTTACCTACAATCATTAGTGTTGTGTGAGAGAGTGTGTTTCTCTCTCACCTGTATTATAACTCTCTGCAGTGGAGAGCTGCTCCTGTAGATAATATGTACCACCTGTGTGTACCTGTATTATAACTCTCTGCAGTGGAGAGCTGCTCCTGTAGATAATATGTACCACCTGTGTGTACCTGTATTATAACTCTCTGCAGTGGAGAGCTGCTCCTGTAGATAATCTGTACCACCTGTGTGTACCTGTATTATAACTCTCTGCAGTGGAGAGCTGCTCCTGTAGATAATCTGTACCACCTGTGTGTACCTGCATTATAACTGTCTGCAGTGGAGAGCTGCTCCTGTAGATAATCTGTACCACCTGTGTGTACCTGTATTATAACTCTCTGCAGTGGAGAGCTGCTCCAGTAGATAATCTGTACCACCTGTGTGTACCTGTATTGTTATTCTCTGCAGTAGAGAGCTGCTCTCGTAGTTTGTCTCCGTCGTCCGGGTGCAGCTGGTCATAGAGGGAGGAGCCTAGCCAATCGGACTGCGATTGGTTAAGAACAGGGGTCAGGGAGTCTGACACATAGACGACCCGCCCACTCTCACATGACACCACAAACAGGAAGCCATCAGCAGCCTCCAGGATCAGGTGCTTCAGCTCCTACAAAGAGGGGGATGGGGGGAGAGATGACATGGAAGAAGATACTCAGTTATTATTGTGCAATAAACACATAGGATAACATTTTCCCCTTTTCATCCCTCAACCCCCATCTCCTCCCTGCCATCCTCCTTCTCTCCCTCTCTTTCTCTAACCTGGTCGGTGAGGAAGGATGGTTTGTATGTCCCGTCTGCTGCGGTGTTGCCGCTCCCTCTCAGAGACTTCATGTGGGACACGGCCATGCGCAGGATGGTCAGCTTGTCTGGTTTCCGTGCCAACGCGCTGCAGGTGGGCACCATGTCCGACAGCTCTGTGATGTAAGCGGTCATCTTGTTCCTCCGCCGCCGCTCAATCTCACTGTGGTTCTCCCTGGAGCGAGGGAATGAGGGAGGAGAGGAAGAGAGGAGAGTAGGAAGGACAGAGATGGGGGTAGAGATGTGGAGAGCAGGGGGAGGAGCGGCAGAGATGGAGAAGGAGGAGGGACAGGGATGGGGTAGAGATGGGGAGAAAGAGGAAGAGGAGAGAGAAAGGGGGATGGATATAAATGGGGAGAGGTGGGCAGGTAGGTGGACAACATTTAGTAGAGTTTAGTGTTGGCGTAACCAAATGATATATGCAGATTAGGATGAGGTAGGTGGAACAAGCGTGGATTGATAAACATAACAAGGAGTGAATGATCCATCAATACGATAGATAGATGTAGAGATCGAGAGAACCTGGTCTTTCAAAGCGAGAAGGAGTGATAGAAGAGAGGAAGTGCTGAAAGAAAAAGACTTCAGAGATCCTGAGAGAGAGAAGGAGGGAGTGAAGGAAGGAGGGGAAGAAAGGGATTGTGCTCAGAAGAAAGGGATTGATAGGAGTGAACAGGTGTCCCTGAGCTCAGAAATGAGCAGATAGAGAAGGGTTAGTAGTAGTGACAGGAATCACAGTGGTGTGATAGGGAATCTGGTGTCTCGGGACGTGTGTATGCAGAATATCTGTATTATACACACGCACAAACACGCACCAACAACCTCCTTATTCTACCTGGCAAATCGCTCTTTGTCTCCTCCTCCTCCTCCGTCGTCATCACACCTGGTCAAAGACAGAGAAGCAGATCTGTCATCAAAATAACCAACACAATACAGTCAGATAGAGAGAGAGGGAAGGAGAGAGATAAGAGAGAGAAAGCAAGAAACAGCGAGAGACAAGTGTCAGTCCTACCTGAAGAGCTTGCTTCCATCATCATCATCATCATCATCGAAGTCTGGCCTGTGAGGAAGTAGACATAATCCATGTTTGTAAAATTATGGTAACCCACAAACTCTCAAACACTAACACACACAAGAATGGATCAACAATTTATCTGTGTGAATCTGATTCTGCACCTATGGACAACTTCTACCCTGCACTGTCATAGCTATAGACCGTCTGTTAAAGTTATGTGACAGTCATTGACTGATTCATTGGCATTGTAAATTATACTCACGCAGCTCGTCTCTTATTGGACCCTTTCAGCACAACAGCACTGCTGCTTGACTGGGCCCCACCAGCTCCCAAACCCAGTGAGTCATCTGGTATGTCTGCCACACAAACACACACACAGAAATTATCCAACGTAACGTTACACGATGCTACAAGTGTTCCACTTCAGTAACAACTGTTTGTTTCACTTATTTAGCCATAAACATATCTACCGGTATATATTGTGTTCCAGGCAGCCATGTAGTAACACACCTTAATCAACCAATCGTCAGACTTGATATAAAATGAAGGTGTGTGAATGCTGGATTGAACCATGCACATCCTGTAGCTCTCCATTGCAGTTGTGAGTATAGCGAGCAAGTTATTGCCTCTCTGGTAATGAAACCTATGGCTACGCGTTAACTTAGTTAGCCACAAAGCTAGCAAGCTAGCTAACAAATACAGTAGCCAAGCAGAACAAGCTAACTGTTAGCTGGCAAAAAAAAAAGAGCAAATCGTTCGGTAAAAATAACACTTGTTTTGATGAAATATCGACTCAAACTAGCTAGCTAGTTAACTAGCTATATGAACATAATTTACGCAAGTCTGTCACCTAGCTAGCTAGCTAGCTAAAACTGATAACTAGCTAAGCTAACATTGCGAGTTGGCAACATTAACCGGCTCAGGTCATGCCAACTAAAAAGTATGACAAGCTATTTGCCAAGGTTGGTAGCTAACTACGATTTTGCAAGAAAGGCAATAAGACAGAGACGTCAATAGCTAGCTAAGTAGCTAGCTAGTTAAATTCTTCAAGTCAAATGTCAAAGTCAAATACCCTGTTAGCCTGCTATCGCTTGCCAGTTAGCTTAGCCCCAGCTGAGCGAGCTAGCTCCCTAATGCTGTCATCAGAAGCAATCGGGAGAAAGTGACAGATTCGTTCAAAGCGCCATGGGATCGCCAATTTTTCCATCTGCATTATCACCGGTGACATTTGAACTTCCCACAAGCTTAAAACTTTACTGTACCTGGGTTGGAAGAGTCCATGTCCGGGTTAAATAACATAAACAAACAAAACAAGTTACAGTAAACTCCGGAAATTTCCTCAGTCCACAATCCTATTTCCTCTCAGATTTACCGATTTTATGGACCTCTATATCAGCAAATAAAGCGGTGATGTCATGACTCGTGTTTCTTCATCATCAGCCAATGGGGGAAATTACAAAACAAGAGCGAAAGTATCTATTTTTCTGTCCATTTTCCTGTTTTCCCCGTTAAAAACCATCTAGATCCAAGATGGCGTTCAAGGCTAGCAGCAATGACTGTATAGGCGCCCAAGTCTGCTCTAGCTGTGTAACACTTTTCTTCAGTCACTAGCGGGATACACGTGACATCCAATAAGAGGGCAACCCCAATGTTTGACCAGGTACACAGAATCCCAGGCCAAAACCACCTGTATAATATTTTATTTGAGTCAAAGCAAGATCTTAGCCTTTAAGATTATTTGAGTGATATGTTATACTCACATTATAATATATTATAATGTAATTGTGTATTATAATGTAATAAACCTACTACTCCTATTTCAGAAATGTATTGTATGTGTGTACACTAAAATAAGTGCACAATATACAATTCCTGTGTTTATAGAAGGTTATAGGCCTCAGTACCTAAACCAAGACATAGGAAACCTATGGATACCCTCCCCTTACCCATCAGTGAGGAGAACTTCATAATTTGAGTGTGTAAAACAAACATTGGAGTAGACAGGTTTGGCATTGTGATTCATGATCGTTGTTTTTATTATTAATGATAATACTTAAGCATCATAATACACAAAAAAAAATAAAAAATAACACTGTAATTACGTGACTGTTGTTTTTCCAAAGCGACGGGGGAAGAGAGGAAGGTTGGTCAAGGTTAGTACAAATGAACGAGGGTTAGAATGGGGATGTGAAAGGCTGTGAGGGGAGGATCTCTTTCAGAGTGAGGGAGGAGGAGATGGATGAGTGGAAGGGGAGAGTAGAAGGAGTGGGTGACATATTGGACAACAAGAAGGAAAAGAAAGAGGGAGAAAGGACAAATGAGGATAAGAGGAGCTGAAGAAGGTAGAAAGGTGAGAGAGGGTACATACATTACAGATAAGGCACTTAACATATAACAACAATTGAAAATATATAATGATAAAAATACAACACTTCCATTGTTCCATGTATCATACATTTGCTTACTGAGCAATTGAGTTGCTAAAATAAAATCCAAACTCAAGAAAAATCCAAACTTATCTGAAACAATGATGTCAAACATGAAACATGACTGTAAACCTGTTTCTCATAGGAATCATACCTCAAATCACTCTACAATAACAGAAAAACACCTATCACACACCCAGGATAATCTAATCCGGGGCAATCTGCCCTAAATAAGGCCTAAATTACAATGGCCCTTTCCAGTCTCCTGAGAATAAATGTCCTGTTCTGACTGACCAACCCAGGGCCCCAATGAATATCCATCATGATTCATGACATCATCAGTGTGGGTCAGGATTCTACTGGATCATAGTGCCCAGAACCAGATTGGACTGGACCAAATCAGACTGGCGTTCAACTCTGCAAACATTTGCAGAAAACGTTCATCATTACAATATCATTGTTGGAAGAAAGAGCACACAATTACTTTTATTTTCAATAGAATAGAACAGTTAGCTCCTGTTGTGGTACATTCTTGGTGAACTGGGTTGTTGGTGAGCACTCAGAGTTGGGAGATTCATAAACTTTAGCGGAGTTGAATGCATCTCTATTCCATGACATGCGTCATACCAAGGTGGAATGAAACTGGAATGAAACCACAACTGGTCCATACTGGTCTTAACTGGAAAACAGTTCAAATATTGCTTTTCAAAAATCAGAATTATTCTATTTGGGATCCTGACTGGCTGGACTGTTTTTTTTACCTTTAATGTACAAAGGCCAAAAAATAATATAGCAAAAACTATTGAAATATACTGAAAATAAAGTTCTGCCTGTGTGACCCTGGTAAGATGTCAATGACACTCAGAAGATATACTGAATTATTCACACACATACAGAGCGAAAACATTATAAAAATGGTTTGATAAAAAGTATTTTCCTCTCCAATGTCAACGGAGAGTGTCTACAGACAGAAAGTTACCATTGGCACATGATGATGACATCAGCAAAGGAAGGAAAGCATCATTAAAAATCTGCAGAATCTTAATATACCAAAAAAACGATTTAACACTTAATTTGAAAGTCTGCTTATAAGCTGCTTATAAACATGATTACATAGTTTATTAACCAGTTATACACATTACATTGTTCATTAACCATTCAATTAAGCAGTTTATAAACAGGCCCTCAAATCAAGGTCCATACAGTGCAGTATTTAAACCCATGCTACTAGTGAGGGACACAACCCGACTCCCTCACAATCTTACTGAATGGGTTTTACAAGCTTAGAGGTGTCACAAACAACGTTGAAGGCATCCCATTAAGATGCACTACAGCAGAAAAAACATAATTGCATAGAATCATAAAAACCAGGGCCGGCGAATCTGAACGTCAGCTCCCTGCCTGGTGCTCCAAATCAACACTCACACAAGGACACATTCACATGATTGTGTTTTTGTGTGTCAGGTTAAATCTCGTCGTGTCTCTTTTCTAAAGTCTGTCTTTCGTGGCAACTGGAGTATTGGACAAAACATGCTTATCGCAGATTGAGCAACAACAAGGTAACTGAAAAATAAAATAAGGTAAACGCACCCATAGTCTGGCTGTAAGGCAGTGTGCACAGTAAGAAGCGCTATAGTAGAAGCAGCATCACACTCTCTCTTTCTCCTCTTCCTTCTCTCCTTCCTTTCATTCTCATCACTCTGTCCTCTCTTCCTTTCACATCCTTTTTAACATTATTTTAGAGGGCCAACCATCCGAGGAACTGAAATCACACTGTGACGTTCCCAATGCTATTCCTTAGCCGAGTTATTAGTGTGTGTGTGTGTGGTTGTGGGTGATTCTCATGAAACCAGTTTTAAAATGTCTGTAGCAAATTGAGTTACAAAACCATGATGCATCTGTTTAGGGAAAATGCATCCGGATTCAATTCTCGGGTCATTTTATAAAAATACATCTTTATAAAAATCTAACTTATTTGAATAAAACAAAATATGTTGCTGTAGTTTGTTCATAAATCATATACTAGTTGAAGTTTACATTAAACTATAATATTTATTACTCATTACCATAAAACGTTTTCAAGTTCCTGTAAAACTCAGTTTTTAAAGAAAGTTTTATTTACCCATGATGCATCATCTAGAGGAGTAGTCCTTAGATGAGCACAAGTTAAGTAAATGTATTCGCTTATATACCTTCAGAATGAGGTTCTTGTTCTCAAACACCCCCTTTACCCCACTTGGCCTTCTCATTACCAAAACAGCTAAAGAACTCAAATTGGGAAAAAGTCTGATTTAATTTTATAGTAATTTTATATTTTCATTTAAAATATTTTTATTTTCAGTGTTTTGTTTGTTTAACTCAGGCCTTTTCATTAGGGGAGCAATGTAAAAAAATATTATAAATATTGATTTATTACCTTTTTTTTTTACTTAAAAAACTTACGGTAATGACAATTTTGTGAAAATGTCGTTAAAATGCATAATATCTGATTTAAAATACAATAATTATGAAATAGATAAGTACAGATCCTAATCTCCGTGATTCAAGAGGACATTTCCTGAAAAATGACACTTGAGAATGTTTTTTTTTTTTTTTTTTACAGTTTCGTGAGAATGACCCGTGTGTGTGTGTGTTAATGGACTATAACAACAGATCCATGCCAGTTAATGTAGTATATCCAAAATTGTGTGTGAGTGCATGTGTGTGATTGAGTGTTTATAATGTAGTGTAGTGTAGCCACAGGTACAGGTCTACATAGAGTTCTCAGGCTTTAGGAAAACCTTTCCTTCTCCCTCATCCATTTTCCCTACCACCCTCTCCCTCATCCATTTTCCCTACCACCCTCTCCCTCATCCATTTTCCCTTCACTCCATCTCTCCCCCTCTGCTGAGTGAGGGATGTGAATTCTTCCCACTCTTACTTCCTCGCACACATTTTCATTACTCTGTCTTGCGGTGGTTGTTGTGAGTGGCGTCACCGTTCTGCACAGCGCCTTTCTTCTTCACCTCCTCCTCTTCCTCCCCTGACTCGTCCGTCTCTTCTTTATCGCTCCTCTCGTCCTCTACCTTTTCCTGAAGCAAAAGGAAGGAGGGAAAGAGAGGTGTGTTTAGAAATAGGTCATCTGTCCAGAGACATTACTTTTCCTTTCCCCAAACTGGACCCAAACCAGACTTCTGCTCTTTATCAGCTGGGCTTTCCAACACATATCAATTTGTGATTTCTAAATAAACTTTCTCTCTCCTCCACCCACCCCTCCTCTCCCAGTCTCTCTAGGTCTCTACATCTGTTTCCCACATATTCACTTCTCTCTCACATACAAGACAAACAAAGATACACTGGGTTGTGTGTGCAGTGTTGTCAGGATGTGTGTGTACATACATCGCTGCTCAGGAAGCGGACGGCCATACGCAGAATGAGGATGGCCCAGAAGATATGTAGACACTGCAGCACCATCATAAGGACATTCAGGAAGTAGTATCCAAAGAATGGAGAGTACATAGTCAATGGATAAACGTACGTAGCATAAATGATGCTGAGAGAGAGAGAGAGAGGGGTGGGGGTGGGGGGGGCAAAAAGAGAGGATAACATCAGTAACAACTAACAGACAATTAACAGACATTTATGATGCTAATCAGAATTGGTGTGAGAGATTTAGATCATTGGTGTGTGGTGGGAGTGTGCAGGTGTTTTCTCACTAGAAGGGGAAGATATAGAGTCTAGTGAAGATGAAGACGGTAGCGAAGAGGAAGAAGACGTAGTTACTGGTGTTTCTCCATCCAGCATAGATGAATATCTTAGCAGACTGTCAGAGAGATAGAGGGGGAGAGAGAGATAGAGAAAGGTTGTTGTTAGAATAGTTGTAATGTCATATCTTTTCCACCAGGTGACAGTACTAAATCTTTCCATATCTCCTCTTCTCCAATATCAGCAGTACTTTGTCCACTTATAATAATAATAATAATATGCCATTTAGCAGACGCTTTTATCCAAAGCGACTTAGAGTCATGCGTGCATACATTTTTGTGTATGGGTGGTCCCGGGGATCGAACCCACTACCTTGGCGTTACAAGCGCCGTGCTCTACCAGCTGAGCTACAGAGGACCACACTTCTTGGTTTATCAAATAAAATGGGATTTCCTTGTGGGTGATTCCCCTGTGGGCCCCACATACAAACTACATGTGATAACTGTAAGTTGTTTTTGATAACAGCAACTACTAAATCACCATATTATTATCATATCATGGCAGTGATATTATTATCATGTTATGTCGGTGACCCAGCTCCCCTGTAATTGGTTGTACCTCCAGTAAATAGTCGGAGGAGTCGTGCAGCAGCATGATGAGCGTGCCCGCTCTGATGTAGTTGACACACCAGGAGAAACTGATGAGGAAGATGGTGGCCATATGGTGAACCATCTGCTCCTTAAAGTCCTACAGAGAGAAAGGGAGGGAGAGAAAGATGGAAGGAAAGAGAGAGAGAGGAGGTTAGAGGTTGTGTTTTGTTACCTTGATAACATGATAACATTCTGTTCCTTCACACACACACACAACTGCACGCATGCACGTGCGCACACACACATACACGCATACACACACTATAGTAAATCATGGCAGAGGGGCTAACAGCCAAAAGTTTGGACACACCTACTCATTCAAGGGTTTTTCTTTATTTGTACAATTTTGTACATTGTAGAATAATAGTGAAGACATCAAAACTGTGAAATAACACATATGGAATCATGTACAGTGAGGGAAAAAAGTATTTGATCCCCTGCTGATTTTGTACGTTTGCCCACTGACAAAGACATGATCAGTCTATAATTGTAATCGTATGTTTATTTGAACAGTGAGAGACAGAATAACACAAAAAAAATCCAGAAAAACGCATGTCAAAAATGTTATAAATTGATTTGTAGAAAAATAAGTATTTGACCCCTCTGCAAAACATGACTTAGTACTTGGTGGCAAAACCCTTGTTGGCAATCACAGAGGTCAGACGTTTCTTGTAGTTGGCCACCAGGTTTGCACACATCTCAGGAGGGATTTTGTCCCACTCCTCTTTGCAGATCTTCTCCAAGTCATTAAGGTTTCGAGGCTGACGTTTGGCAACTCGAACCTTCAGCTCCCTCCACAGATTTTCTATGGGATTAAGGTCTGGAGACTGACTAGGCCACTCCAGGACCTTAATGTGCTTCTTCTTGAGCCACTCCTTTGTTGCCTTGGCCGTGTGTTTTGGGTCATTGTCATGCTGGAATACCCATCCACGACCCATTTTCAATGCCCTGGCTGAGGGAAGGAGGTTCTCACCCAAGATTTGACGGTACATGGCCCCGTCCATCATCCCTTTGATGCGGTGAAGTTGTCCTGTCCCCTTAGCAGAAAAACACCCCCAAAGCATAATCTTTCCACCTCCATGTTTGACGGTGGGGATGGTGTTCTTGGGGTCATAGGCAGCATTCCTCCTCCTCCAAACACGGCGAGTTGAGTTGATGCCAAAGAGCTCGATTTTGGTCTCATCTGACCACAACACTTTCACCCAGTTCTCCTCTGAATCATTCAGATGTTCATTGGCAAACTTCAGACGGGCCTGTATATGTGCTTTCTTGAGCAGGGGGACCTTGCGGGCGCTGCAGGATTTCTGTCCTTCACGGCGTAGTGTGTTACCAATTGTTTTCTTGGTGACTATGGTCCCAGCTGCCTTGAGATCATTGACAAGATCCTCCCGTGTAGTTCTGGGCTGATTCCTCACCGATCATTGCAACTCCACGAGGTGAGATCTTGCATGGAGCCCCAGGCCGAGGGAGATTGACAGTTCTTTTATGTTTCTTCCATTTGCGAATAATCGCACCAACTGTTGTCACCTTCTCACCAAGCTGCTTGGCGATGGTCTTGTAGCCCATTCCAGCCTTGTGTAGGTCTACAATCTTGTCCCTGGTCTTGGCCATGGTGGAGAATTTGGAATCTGATTGATTGATTGCTTCTGTGGACAGGTGTCTTTTATACAGGTAACAAACTGAGATTAGGAGCACTCCCTTTAAGAGTGTGCTCCTAATCTCAGCTCATTACCTGTATAAAAGACACCTGGGAGCCAGAAATCTTTCTGATTGAGAGGGGGTCAAATACTTATTTCCCTCATTAAAATGCAAATCAATTTATAACATTTTTGACATGAGTTTTTCTGGATTTTTTTGTTGTTATTCTGTCTCTCACTGTTGAAATAAACCTACCATTAAAATTATAGACTGATCATTTCTTTGTCAGTGGGCAAACGTACAAAATCAGCATGGGATCAAATACTTTTTTCCCTCACTGTAGTAACCAAAAAAGTGTCAAACGAATCAAAATATATTTTATATTTGAAATTCTTCAAATAGCCACCCTGTCACGATCGTCTAATGAGGAGGACCAATGCGCAGCGTTGAAGGTGAACATATTATATTTATTAAATGATCACACGATCAAAACAACAAACGAAAAACGTGACGTCTATGGTTACAACACAAACCAACCCGAACAAGAAACCACAACACAAACTGAAAAGACCGATAGTTAAATATGGCTCCCAATCAGAGACAACCAGCTGACACTCGTTGCCTCTGATTGGGAGTCACTCAGGCCAACATAGATATACAAAACATAGACTTACACACCCTGGCTCAACATAACATAGTCCCCAGAGCCAGGGCGTGACAGTACCCCCCCCCAAAGGCGCGGACTCCGGCCGCGCCAAACAACCACAACAGGGGAGGGACCGGGTGGGCACTCCGCCTCGGCGGCGGATCCGGCTCCGGACATGACCCAGGCACGGGTTGTGCTGGACTGACGACGCACACCCCTGGCTTGATGCGTGGAGGAGGAACGGGCCGGACCGGGCTGACGAAGCGCACCCCTGACTTGGTGCGGGGAGCAGGCATGAGCCGGACCGGGCTGACGACGCGCACCACTGACCTGGTGCGGGGAGCTTGGATGGGCCGGACTGGGCTGGCGACGCGCACCACAGACTTGGTGCGGAGAGCAGGAACGGGCCGGACAGGGCTGACGAAACGCACCATAGACTTGGTGCGGAGAGCAGGCACGGGCCGTGCCGGACTGACGACGCACACCACTGGCTTGGTGCGGGAAGCTTGGATGGGCCGGACTGGGCTGGCGACGCGCACCACAGACTTGGTGCGGAGAGCAGGAACGGGCCGTGCCGGACTGACGACGCACACCACTGGCTTGGTGCGGGAAGCTTGGATGGGCCGGACTGGGCTGGCAACGCGCACCACAGACTTGGTGCGGAGAGCAGGAACGGGCCGGACAGGGCTGACGACGCGCACCACAGGCTCGGTGCGAGAGGCAGGAACAGGCCGAACCGTACTGGGGACACACGCCACTGGCCCTATGCAGGGATCAGGAACGGGCCGGACCGGACTGGTAATACACCCCAGTACCTCTCGCCGTGCCTCCACACTTTCCCTCTCCTCTGTGACCAGTGGCCCCCTTAACCTGGCGGCCTCCTCTGCACACCCGCTGGACCGCTCCATCGCGGCCTCCTGCTGCCCCGTCGTCCACGTCGTGAGCCCCCCCCTAAAAATTTTCTGGGGTTCTCTCCTCCCCGTGGACCAGGCCTCCCTAGCTCTCGCCAGACTCTCGATCCATTGCTTCATAGACCAGCCTCTCTCCTCTTCACTTAGCGTGGCCCAGCCGAAACTCCTACTCCCCTGATCCAAGGTCCTTCCTCTCTCCTCTTCACGCTGCTTGGTCCTGTCTTGGTGGTTTCTTCTGTCACGATCGTCATGGAGAGACCAATGCGCAGCGTTGAAGGTGAACATATTATATTTATTAAATGATCACACGATCAAAACAACAAACGAAAAACGTGACGTCTATGGTTACAACACAAACCAACCCGAACAAGAAACCACAACACAAACTGAAAAGACCGATAGTTAAATATGGCTCCCAATCAGAGACAACCAGCTGACACTCGTTGCCTCTGATTGGGAGTCACTCAGGCCAACATAGATATACAAAACATAGACTTACACACCCTGGCTCAACATAACATAGTCCCCAGAGCCAGGGCGTGACACACCCTTTGCCTTGATGACAGCTTTGCACACATGGCATTCTCTCAACCAGCTTCATGAGGTAGTCACCTGAAATGCATTTCAATTAACAGGTGTGCCTTCTTAAAAGTTAATTTGTGGAATTTATTTTCTTCTTAATGCATTTGAGCCAATCAGTAGTGTTGTGACAAGGTAGGGGGGGTATACAGAAGATAGCCCTATTTGGTAAAAGACCAAGTCCATATTATGGCAAGAACAGCTCAAATAAGCAAAGAGAAACGACAGTCCATCATTACTTTAAGACATGAAGGTCAGTCAATCTGGAACATTTCAAGAACTTTTAAAGTTTCTTCAAGTGCAGTCGCAACAACCATCATGCGCTATGATGAAACTGGCTCTCCTTGTGGAGGATGTGATTTACCCTCCTGCGCCTGACTCCTTCAACACCACCTCACCACAGAATCACCCACCCGATATGGAGTCAGCGGGAGAGACGCGCATGCCTGGAGTTGTGGAACAGGTCCAGGAGCATTCAACTATGCTAGCCAGCTTGGGTGAAGCGATGGATCGGGTTCTTCAGGTCGTCCAACGCCTGGAGAGGAGAAAGCCCGATCCGTCGAGACCAGCTGGCCAACCGGATCCCGCCACCTACACCCCAGCACCCGGAGGGATCCAGATATCCCGACCATGGGAGTTCGACGGGACAGCGGCGCTGTGCCAAGGATTCCTTCTCCAACTGGAGCTCTACTTCTCCAGCATCCGGCCGGTCCCATCAGAGCGGGAGAGGGTGTCCGCCCTCGTCTCCTGCCTCTCGGGGAAAGCCTTGGAGTGGGCCAATGCGGTGTGGAACGAAGGAGGAGCCGCGTTGGAGAACTACGGGGAGTTCGCGCGCCTCTTCCGGGCGGTCTTCGATCACCCGCCCGAGGGTCGAGAGGTGGACGAGTGGCTGGTCCACCTGAGGCAGGGGACGAGGACTGCGCAGGACTTCGCATTGGAGTTTTGAACTCTGGCAGCTGGGTCCGGGTGGAACTAGCGGGCCCTGATCGACCATTTCTGGTGTCATCTGCGAGAGGTCGTCCGACGGGAGCTAGCCTGCCGTGACACCATGTTGTCCTTCTCGCAACTGGTGGACATGGCCATTCGTTTGGACAACCTGCTGGCAACCAGAGGACGTCCTGGAGGAGGTCTGCCCGTTTCCATCCCGGCCGACTCGGATCCAGAATGGATGGAGATTGGTGGAACCGCTAGCCGAGAGAGCGGAGGACGACAGCGCCAATGCCACACTGGTGGCACGAAGGGACATTTCACCACACGTTTTCGTCAATGCTCTTCTGGGTTTGGAGGTGGCAGGCAGGGCACTCTCGCATCACCCCAGGTATCGAACACCCACACTCGTTCAGAGCCCTCTGCTGCGCACTGTAAAATACACATCTCCTTTCCTGAGCACATGGTAGTTCCCCAGTGTAAGGCGCTAGTCGATTCAGGCACAGCTGGGAACTTTATGGACAGGGCATTCGCACACCGTATAGGCATTCCATTGATTCCCCTATCCATTCCACGCCCAATCAGAGCACTTGATAGTCGACCATTAGGGTCCGGGTTGGTTAAGGAATTTACTGCACCAGTCACCATGATTACCGAGGAGACTAATTGTGAGCAGGTTACTTTTTCCATCATTGAGTCTCCTGCTTTCCCTGTGGTATTAGGTATCCCTTGGCTAGCACTCCACAACCCCACCTTCTCATGGCCGCAGAGGGTTCTCACGGGGTGGTCGCGAGAGTGTCAGGATAGGTGTCTAGGTGTTGCCGTTGGTGCAACTACGGTGGAAAGTCCAGACAGTACCTCCACCGTGCACATTCCCCCTGACTACCTCGATCTGGCGCAAGCGTTCTCTAAAACGCAGGCGACTAAGTTA
Source organism: Coregonus lavaretus (assembly GCF_964263955.1). Lineage (NCBI taxonomy): Eukaryota > Metazoa > Chordata > Actinopteri > Salmoniformes > Salmonidae > Coregonus > Coregonus lavaretus. Next base: position 41,736 of record NW_028158593.1, on the reverse strand, counting down.
TGACCTCATCGGGCGGGGGATTGCGCGATAAACCTCCGGGTAGACGCTGTACCTCCCAGGAGTCATATATACCCCGTCACAGGCTGAAACGGTGGCTATGGAGATATATGTCACCGAGTTCCTGCGCCAGGGATATATACGTCCCTCCACTTCAACCGCCTCCTCGAGTTTCTTCTTTGTGAAGAAGAAGGACGGAGGTCTGCGCCCGTGCATTGATTATCGACCACTGAACAGGGAGACGATAAGATTTAGTTATCCTCTCCCCCTCATTCCTTCAGTGATTGAATCAATGCATGGGGCGCGCTTCTTTACCAAATTAGATCTCAGGAGTGCGTACAACCTGGTACGTATCCGAGAAGGAGATGAGTGGAAGACAGCATTCAGCACAACCACGGGGCATTATGAATACCTGGTGATGCCCTATGGTTTGATGAATGCTCCCTCAGTTTTCCAGTCCTTTGTGAACGAGGTGTTTCATCGATGACATCATGGTGTATTCCGCTACGCGTGCCGAGCATGTATCCCTGGTTCGCAAGGTGCTGGCCCGACTGTTGGAAAATTACCTTTATGCTAAGGCAGAGAAGTGTATGTTTTTCCAGCAGTCCGTCTCCTTCCTTGGATACCACATTTCCACCTCAGGTGTGGAGATGAAGGGAGATCGCATTTCAGGCACCTCCCAGCTGGTAAGTTACAACCTTTACCAGTTCCACAATGACCATGGTCTCACCTAAGTGTGGATTTTCTAACTGATCTTCCCCTCTCTCAAGGTAACACCACCATCCTGGTCGTTGCTTCAACACCACCTCATCACAATATTCTGATTTGTTTAACACTTTTTTGGTTACTACATGATTCCATATGTGTTATTTCATAGTTTTGATGTCTTCACTATTATTCTACAATGTAGAAAATAGTAAAAATAAAAACCTTTGAATGAGTAGGTGTGTCCAAACTTTTGACTGGTACTGTACATGCTGTCTGTACTGACCTGCCCTAGTGGAGCAGAGTCCACTGACAAACTCCCCTTTAAACCTCCGGCTCCACACACACAAACACGTCATATCAGTCTAATGTCCACCTCCTGCAGTAGCCCCCTGCCCCCTGTCCCTATACACACTGACACTGTCATCAGTGCCATGACAGTAACCCCTGGTCGTCAGCACAAAGTCAACACCATGCCAAAAGCAGGAAAGTGATCGGAAAGACTTGCTTACTGCTTTCAATGAATCACTTGTAGCTAACAGAGTGTGCAGGCTTGGTTAACCACTATCCCTGATATTGTAAACTCTACTCCCCCTGTATGGAAGAATATTTGGATGATCTGCGTGCTGTAATTGACTGACTCTTAAAGTGAATAGGACTGTAAGTAAAGGGATTCTGTACCACCATTTTTAGTGGTTCATTTGTATACTGTATACTTGATTGTTACAAGCATAGTGTGTTTTATAGAGCAGGCATGGTGCACACTTACTTTCCGTTTGACATCTGACGCCACACTAAAGATTAGAGAGCCGTAGAAACCCAGCTCTATCATATAGTACCAATACTGAGACGGCAGGAGAGTCTGGGGGAGAGATGAGAGATGGAGGGATGGAGAGAGAGATGGGATGGGATGGGGAGAAAATAGGGGGGAGGGAGAGAGAAAGAGCAAGATAATATCGATAACATACATTGACACTTCCATAATATGCTGTCTGAACACAGTCAAACACTGGACATAACATGATATGATTGATTATGATTTATGCCTTCCAATGACTTTCCTATGTTACAATGTATTAGTTACCACTCATCAATAACCAGAGGGACATACCAGAATAGGGAAGCCCTGCCACATCTCCTTAAAGTCATACAGCCAGGGTTTCTGAGAGAAAGAGAGAGGCATACATAAATTGGACAGTTCTAATTTCAGTCACAGAGAAATACAGCATTGAAACAGAAGAAGTGATAAATCATTTTCACTCTATATATTAATTTGGCTTTATAATTCTCTTCCGGTGTCATTCGTAAGTTCTTTATTAATCATGTTATAAAAACATTACATTTTATACTCAGTTGTCCCTGATATAACCAGCACTGCTGTTCACAAGGCTTCTATTCTATCTTAGTATCCTGTTACACTTTAATTTAAAGGTCAAAGGTGAAACAGCAGTACTCACGTCGACGAGGGCAGCCAGGCCAGCAATGAAAGCAAAAAGGTAAAAGGTGAATCTCCAACTGCAAGAGAACACACAAAATCATTGGACAACACACGCACAGACTTTATGCTATATGTACAGTAAAGATAACATGCACATACACACATTCTGCTAAACTGTAGGGGGAAATCATTGGACAACACACACACACACACACACGTTATACTATATGTACAGTAAACAGAACATACATACATGCACACAGGGAGATATACGCATTCTACTAGGGTAGGGTAAAGACACCACACACACTTTGCTTGAAAGTAGGGGAAGTATAAGCTGGTATCGTGCAGGCCCTGATGCCCAGACCAATCTCATCTCCTATGCTGAGAATGTCAAATCAGGACACACATATAAACACACACGGCTACTGTAGAACAGTCCCGTGCCAACTTCCCAGCACACAATGGGAACAGTCATACAGTAGCCTCCCAGTTCTGTCACACAGAGAGAGACCTCCAGTACTGTACAACACAACAACCTGCTGACTACAGAGAGAGACCTCCAGTACTGTATAACACAACAACCTGCTGACTACAGAGAGAGACCTCCAGTACTGTACAACACAACAACCTGCTGACTACAGAGAGAGACCTCCAGTACTGTATAACACAACAACCTGCTGACTACAGAGAGAGACCTCCAGTACTGTATAACACAACAACCTGCTGACTACAGAGAGAGACCTCCAGTACTGTATAACACAACAACCTGCTGACTACAGAGAGAGACCTCCAGTACTGTACAACACAACAACCTGCTGACTACAGAGAGAGACCTCCAGTACTGTATAACACAACAACCTGCTGACTACAGAGAGAGACCTCCAGTACTGTACAACACAACAACCTGCTGACTACAGAGAGAGACCTCCAGTACTGTATAACACAACAACCTGCTGACTACAGAGAGAGACCTCCAGTACTGTATAACACAACAACCTGCTGACTACAGAGAGAGACCTCCAGTACTGTATAACAACAACCTGCTGACTACAGAGAGAGACCTCCAGTACTGTACAACACAACAACCTGCTGACTACAGAGAGAGACCTCCAGTACTGTATAACACAACAACCTGCTGACTACAGAGAGAGACCTCCAGTACTGTATAACACAACAACCTGCTGACTACAGAGAGAGACCTCCAGTACTGTACAACAACAACCTGCTGACTACAGAGAGAGACCTCCAGTACTGTACAACACAACAACCTGCTGACTACAGAGAGAGACCTCCAGTACTGTACAACACAACAACCTGCTGACTACAGATAGAGACCTCCAGTACTGTATAACACAACAACCTGCTGACTACAGAGAGAGACCTCCAGTACTGTACAACACAACAACCTGCTGACTACAGATAGAGACCTCCAGTACTGTATAACACAACAACCTGCTGACTACAGAGAGAGACCTCCAGTACTGTACAACAACAACCTGCTGACTACAGATAGAGACCTCCAGTACTGTACAACACAACAACCTGCTGACTACAGAGAGATACCTCCAGTACTGTACAACAACAACCTGCTGACTACAGATAGAGACCTCCAGTACTATACAACAACAACCTGCTGACTACAGATAGAGACCTCCAGTACTGTACAACAACAACCTGCTGACTACAGATAGAGACCTCCAGTACTATACAACAACAACCTGCTGACTACAGATAGAGACCTCCAGTACTGTACAACACAACAACCTGCTGACTACAGAGAGAGACCTCCAGTACTGTCCAACAACAACCAGCTGACTACAGAGAGAGACCTCCAGTACTGTACAACAACAACCTGCTGACTACAGAGAGATACCTCCAGTACTCTACAACAACAACCTCCTGAATACAGAGCGAGACCTCCAGTACTGTACAACAACAACCAGCTGACTACAGAGAGATACCTCCAGTACTGTACAACAACATCCTCCTGACTACAGATAGAGACCTCCAGTACTATACAACACAACAACCTGCTGACTACAAAGAGAGACCTCCAGTACTATCCAACAACAACCAGCTGACTACAGAGAGAGACCTCCAGTACTGTACAACAACAACCTGCTGACTACAGAGAGATACCTCCAGTACTCTACAACAACAACCTCCTGAATACAGAGCGAGACCTCCAGTACTGTACAACAACAAACAGCTGACTACAGATAGAGACCTCCAGTACTGTACAACAACAACCTGCTGACTACAGAGAGATACCTCCAGTACTGTACAACACAACAACCTGCTGACTACAGATAGAGACCTCCAGTACTGTACAACACAACAACCTGCTGACTACAGATAGAGACCTCCAGTACTGTACAACAACAACCTGCTGACTACAGATAGAGACCTCCAGTACTGTACAACAACAACCTGCTGACTACAGAGAGATACCTCCAGTACTGTACAACAACATCCTCCTGACTACAGATAGAGACCTCCAGTACTATACAACACAACAACCTGCTGACTACAGATAGAGACCTCCAGTACTGTACAACACAACAACCTGCTGACTACAGATAGAGACCTCCAGTACTGTACAACACAACAACCTGCTGACTACAGATAGAGACCTCCAGTACTGTACAACACAACAACCTGCTGACTACAGAGAGAGACCTCCAGTACTGTACAACACAACAACCTGCTGACTACAGATAGAGACCTCCAGTACTGTACAACAACAACCTGCTGACTACAGATAGAGACCTCCAGTACTGTACAACACAACAATCTGCTGACTACAGATATAGACCTCCAGTACTGTACAACACAACAACCTGCTGACTACAGATAGAGACCTCCAGTACTGTACAACACAACAACCTGCTGACTACAGATAGAGACCTCCAGTACTGTACAACACAACAACCTGCTGACTACAGATAGAGACCTCCAGTACTGTACAACACAACAACCTGCTGACTACAGATAGAGACCTCCAGTACTGTACAACACAACAACCTGCTGACTACAGAGAGAGACCTCCAGTACTGTACAACACAACAACCTGCTGACTACAGAGAGAGACCTCCAGTACTGTACAACAACAACCTCCTGAATACAGAGCGAGACCTCCAGTACTGTACAACACAACAACAACCTGCTGACTACAGAGAGAGACCTCCAGTACTATACAACAACATCCTCCTGAATACAGAGCGAGACCTCCAGTAATGTACAACACAACAACCTGCTGACTACAGATAGAGACCTCCAGTACTGTACAACACAACAACCTGCAGACTACAAATAGAGACCTCCGGTACTGTACAACAACAACCTGCTGACTACAAATAGAGACCTCCGGTACTGTACAACAACAACCTGCTGACTACAAATAGAGACCTCCGGTACTGTACAACAACAACCTGCTGACTACAAATAGAGACCTCCAGTACTGTACAACACAACAACCTGCTGACTACAGATAGAGACCTCCAGTACTGTACAACACAACAACCTGCTGACTACAGATAGAGACCTCCAGTACTGTACAACACAACAACCTGCTGACTACAGATAGAGACCTCCAGTACTGTACAACAACAACCTCCTGAATACAGAGCGAGACCTCCAGTACTGTACAACACAACAACCTGCTGACTACAGATAGAGACCTCCAGTACTGTACAACAACAACCAGCTGACTACAGATATAGACCTCCAGTACTGTCCAACACAACAACCTGCTGACTACAGATAGAGACCTCCAGTACTGTACAACACAACAACCTGCTGACTACAGATAGAGACCTCCAGTACTGTACAACACAACAACCTGCTGACTACAGACAGAGACCTCCAGTACTATACAACACAACAACCTGCTGACTACAGATAGAGACCTCCAGTACTGTACAACACAACAACCTGCTGACTACAGAGAGAGACCTCCAGTACTGTACAACAACAACCAGCTGACTACAGATAGAGACCTCCAGTACTCAACAACAACAACCAGCTGACTACAGATATAGGAGGATGAGGAGGTGAAAGAAAGGAAGAGATAAAGAGAAATAATACACTCAGCAGGGGAATAAGGGAGAGAGAGATGAAGTGGAAGGAGATAGAAGGCTGAGAGAGAGTAGGATACCGCAGTGTGAGAAAGAGAGAGACAGAGAGACAAAGAGAGAGAGAGGGACAGTGAGGCTGTTGTGTGAAGATAAACACTAGATTGATTCAGGACAGGGATGTCGCAATACACACACAGTGATACACACCATTAACAACTAACAATACACGCACGCACGCACACGCACACACACACACACAGACTGAACTCTTGGGGTACACACAGAGAATACCGTCTCAATACAAATCACATCCATAATCTCATGAGAATCATCTGTGTGAATTTTAGATGTAATGATGATGATAATGACATGATGATATGATGTTGCCACTAGTGATTGTGATATTAACTACAGGTTGTTATCTACACTAGTGATTGTGATATTAACTACAGGTTGTTATCTACACTAGTGATTGTGATATTAACTACAGGTTGTTATCTACACTAGTGATTGTGATATTAACTACAGGTTGTTATCTACACTAGTGATTGTGATATTAACTACAGGTTGTTATCTACACTAGTGATTGTGATATTAACTACAGGTTGTTATCTACACTAGTGATTGTGATATTAACTACAGGTTGTTATCTACACTAGTGATTGTGATATTAACTACAGGTTGTTATCTACACTAGTGATTGTGATATTAACTACAGGTTGTTATCTTCACTAGTGATTGTGATATTAACTACAGGTTGTTATCTACACTAGTGATTGTGATATTAACTACAGGTTGTTATCTACACTAGTGATTGTGATATTAACTACAGGTTGTTATCTACACTAGTGATTGTGATATTAACTACAGGTTGTTATCTACACTAGTGATTGTGATATTAACTACAGGTTGTTATCTACACTAGTGATTGTGATATTAACTACAGGTTGTTATCTACACTAGTGATTGTGATATTAACTACAGGTTGTTATCTACACTTGTTATCTACATATTCTAAGACACAGAACTGCAGATACAGGTATCATGCTCTACAATGGCTACTGGACATTATCAAGGAATGACGCATAATCGCATAATTGATTTGGGATCCTATATTAAACAGTAGCGCATTACCATGTACCATACACATAACAGAATGAGAGGCCAGTCTTCTATAAGAGGCTGCTGTCTGTCAGTAGTTCTGGCTTAGGGCGCTGTCTCATGTAGTGATCTCAGTATTAGTGTAACACAGTCATTGTCTCAGTCCTATAACAATGACACACACTGCTTGGATATAAACTGATTCTGCTGATAGGGCCAAACTGTCTCCTGGGACTGGTGAGGGAGCGAGGGGCGGGCAGTGTGTGTATGTGTGTGTGTGTGTGTGTGTGTGTGTGTGTGTGTGTGTGTGTGTGTGTGTGTGTGTGTGTGTGTATGTATGTATGTGTGTGTGGCCCTGGGGGTAGGAGCAGCCTTGATAAAACCAGGCTGGCAATATAATGAGTGTCAGATATACTGTAAATAGACTCATGCTTTTACACGCAGACATGTGCTGATTTGATTAGAGCAGCTGTTTGTGAAGCTGTTGTTTTGTTATCTTGTTTTGTGTGTGTGTGTTCATGTGTGGGTGTCTGTATGCATGTGGATATTTGTGTGTGTGTGTGTATATGTGTGTTGTGTGTACCTGGCCTCTTTGAACTTCTTCAGTAGACTGGGTCGGTCCTGGTTCCTGCGTCTCCTGAACCATCTCTGCACCTGTCTCTCTGAACAACCTGTCTGCTTACACAGGCTGTCTATAGAACTCTGTAGGAGAGCGGGAGAGCGGGAGAGAGAGACAGAAGGGTAGAAGGGGATCCAGTTTAGCATAATGATTTGTGTGGTGCTGTATACAGATGTAGGACCTTAATTTGAGTCAGTTTGCTACAGCAGGAAAATTATTCTGCAGCAACAGGAAATGTGAATTATTAGGTGGATGGACATTTGTGTAGGGGTTGATACATTTTTCGTTAGGGCAAACCAAGTCTGAAATGACAAACTTTAGAAGCCTTTTTAAAACTCAAAAACACTACAAGTTTGCATTTCCTGCTGTGCAGAATGTTTTTTGCAACAAAAGTGAACAAATTAAGATCTGTAGCAATTGTGTAGTGTTAACGTGTGCGTGCGTACATGTGTCTCTGTGCTTGCGTGCGCGTGTGTAGTCATTTCTAGTTGTGTTACCTGTGTGGGGTTCTTGGTTGTGTTACAGTAGAATGACTCCAGTGTGGGGTTGTGTGACACTGTGAGCCTAACTTTCTCCTTCACCCCCATGACAGCAGCCAGGGGAGTGGCCACTAACCTGCCCACACAGAGAGGAGGGGAGAGAGGGATGAGATGGGAGGGAGGGAAGGAGAAAAAGGGTGGAGCACGTGGAGGAGGGGGGAGAAGAGGGAGAGGCATAGGAAAGGAAGAAGAAGAGTAGAAAGAAGAGGTATAAAACACATGTAGACAGACGGGTGAAAGAGGCAGAGCATTTAGCTTATGAGGGATGACAGTCAGCCAGCCAGCCAAACAGACAGACGGACAGACGTACCTCTCGAAGATCTGTCGTATTACGAGGAAGGCTACGGCGATGGGTAGCGCCACCCAGAGGTCTCTGGCCTTGGCGTAGACACGGCCATCTTTGTCCTCCAGGTCAGCCCAGCCCAGCCCCTCAGGGAACCACAGCCGCTCATTCCAGAACCACGCGCTCAGACTGGACACCATACTTGGGAGAGAGCAGAGAAGAGGGTTAATATACTGACATATACACACACGTAAAGATACACACACACAGTCCACACACACACACACACAGCACACCCCTGGCAGCATACTGCCTGAGGGGGGTGGGAGGAAGGAGTTAATAATCCCTTGTGGTTTTATTTGAATTTCCAGTAAATGAAAGGATGTGACCAGTTGGCCCCCATGTGTAGCCTACTTCCTGGTCTCTTTTATGTCACAATGTCTGTCTATTCCTTCTCGATCTCATCCTAGCCAGACACAGGAAGAATGGAAAGAAAGGGTTCAAATCACTAACTGAATTAATGAATGTTTATTTATCCATTTCTCTCACCGCAGTTAAACAACAAGAAACGTCCCAATCAGTCTAGTGGAAATGTTCATACCTCAACAGTCGTCTGAAGTCAAATCCATATTCTAATCTATACCATCTGTTGTGTAAACCCCACATCACATGCATTGGGATAAATCTGCAGGCCAAATGAATAGGAAAGATTGGCACCAACTAATTAGATGTAATGACATTGTGCAAATCTTCCCCATTCAATTACAGATGTAGGATCTTCATTTGATCACCCTGTTGCAGTATAACTTTCCTGCAATGCAGGAAATGTAAAACTTGTCGTGTATTTGAGGTTTAAGAAGGCTTCTGAAGTTTGTAATTTCCACTTTGAAATTTCAGATTTAATTTTCCCTTACGAAAAATGTATCAACCCCTACAAAAATGTAAATTCATTATAATCTACATTGCAGTAGGATTACTTTCCTGCTGTAGCAAACTGGCTCAAATTAAAGATGGAATCCGCGTGAAATCCCACCTACTCAAACAACCTTTACTTAGTCATGGCTCTGGGGTGGAAGTCACTAGCTAGCTAACTTGTTTGCAGATAAACAGTTTGGGTTGCAAGGACAACATTTTCAGAAAATGTCGACAGCAACAAGCACCATTCTCGGTTCTTGGATCTGAATCAACTTGACCCCAAAAGAGAAAAAGAAGCAAGAAAAAGACTGCTCATGACCAGAAATCTGATAAACATTGGAATTCATTTTGAAAGGTGGAAGAGTGATGCCGAAATGGACACCGTTCGCATGAACTGGTAGGTAAGTGTTGGGTTGCGTTGCGCTGCGTTTTTTTGGGGTAATTTTTTTGTTTTCACCCCCTTTTTCTCCCCAATTACAATCTTGTCTCGTCACTGCAACTCCCCAACGGGCTCAGGAGAGGCGAAGGTCGAGTCATGCATCCTCCGAAACATGACCCGGTAAACCGCGCTCCTTAACACCCGCCCACTAGCCGCACCAACGTGTCAGTGGTAACACTGTTCAACTGACGACCGATGTCAGCCTGCATGCGCCCGGAACGTTAGAGCGCGATGAGCCAAGTAAAGCCCCTCCGGCCAAACCCTCCCCTTACCAGGACGACGCTGGGCCAAGTGTGCGCCGCCCTACGGGACTCCCGGTCTCGGCCAGTTGTGACACAGCCTGGGATCAAATCCGGGTCTGTAGTGACGCCTCAAGCACTGTGATGCAGTGCATTGCCTTAGACCACTGCGCCACTCGGGAGGCCCTGCCCCTACCTTTTGCATATCTGTATTCCCAGTCATGTGAAATCCATAGATTAGGGCCTAATTTATTTATTTCAATTGACCGATTTCCTTATATGAACTCTAACTCAGTAAAATCTTTGAAATTGTTGCATGTTGCATTTATGTTTTTATGTGTCTCGGATTTACGTACAGAACAATACAAAATGATCTAAGACCACGTTGCAAGATGATATCTCCTTCAATCAGTTTCTTTTTTTCTTTTTCAAGGCCTGAGGCACTTTTTCAGTCACATTCCTGAAGTTCAAGAAACAAACACTTGGTTTCCTGATTTGAGACATCGATGACATGTAGAGAGAAGCTTTACTTTGACTGTGATTTGGGTGTGGTAGGATGGGGGCGGGAGTTGGGTGGGGGACAGTATGAATCATGGCTGAGTCTGAATGTCCTCCCACACACCACCCCCCTATCACCACTCCACCCTAAACTGTACACTCTAAACCCTGCACCTCTCTTCAAACCCCACCCACTCTCCAAACCACTACCCTAATCCTCTCTGACGACACCCTACCTACTCCCCCGATTCTCCTCGGCCCCCAAACCCCTCCCCTATTCACTCCCCCTCCCTGATCCCTCCAGGACTTGCCTCATTGAGTAGGTTCCCTCCCCAGCTGACGGAAGCTCTGAGAAGCAGAGCGAGGACTCTCTCCCTGCCTGCCTGCCTCCCTCCCTGCCTAACATCACTCCCAGACCCAGACACAGAGCAGGCCTGGCTCTCTCAACTATGCAGCTGGATTTACACACACATTAAAGACCGATATACAGCCAGGGAAGGGAGCGCCGCTGACACCCAACAGTAGCATACACTGAGATATATTGGGCTTTTCATATTGGTTAACATGAAACGGATAGGAGCTACCGGCTAATACAGAACTGACCCTTTAAGCTTCAATAAAAATGTTAGCTAACGCTAGGCTAGCTTTGAATAGCTTAGGTTATGTAGGTGTGGATCTCCATACACCAGTCACACTAACAAGACGGTAAATGAAGTTACATGTTGCAACACTAAGTTATGGCTACAGAAGCCTCCCCTTCTCACATACACTCTCCCCTGAGACGCTGTCATTGTTCAGTAATTTCCACATCATAGCAGGTTACTCATCAACACCAGACACGTTTCCTGTTACAACTCAGAGAGGGTGCATCTCAATCGTCTTCCCCTCCTCATCTCCTTTCCTGCATCATGGGTGTATCTCCATACTCTAAAATGCCTTCCTCTCGTCATCTCATCTCCTCTGTCAGCACTGATCTGATAGAAGTGGACAGGACACCTGGACGTCTGCTATAAAGCATCCACCTATCATGTCTATTGAGATGAGTGCAGATGATGTGGCGCAGCGGTCTAAGGCACTGCATCTCAGTGCTAGAGGCGTCACTACAGACCCTGGTTTGATCCCGGGCTGTGTCACATCCGGCCGTGATCGGGAGTCCCATAGTGCGGTGCACAATTGGCACAGTATCGTCCGGGTTAGGGGAGGTTTTGGCCGGGATAGGCCGTCATTGTAAATAAGAATTTGTTCTTAACTGACTTGCCTAGTTAAATAAAGGTTAAATAAAATAAAAAAATGAATGTTAAAAACAATAAGTGGTGATATAGACACATGTTGATGTGTCAAAAGTAGTTTCTCAAACGTGGGCTATAGGATGTGGTTTTGGCAAACCCCTGCACATCCTGTTGTAGAAACACTGCTAGGTTAATGACACTGAGTCATGGGTGGGTGCTGCTGCTATTGAGACAGCATTAATGCTTTTGTTTCACCCGTCCACACTTCTCTGCAGCATAGCATTCCTGCTAGCATCATGAGATTACTGATACAACATCATCCTGCTGAACTCAGAGGCAGGGAGGGAGGGTCCATGTATTCACTGAGAAACCAACACCTCCACAACACAGAAAGGACAGGGGGGGGGGGGGGGGGGGGTGCAGAATCCTGGTGGGACAGGACAGGTGAAGAACCCTGTTGACCTTCTGTGAGCACACTAGCAGAGATATTGAACTCTTGTACTTTCCATGCCTTTAGGGCACGTCTCTCAGATTGCCTGCTATTCCAGAAATGTAGAAAGGAACTCTGTAAAATACTGTTGAAGATCACAACAGGAAGGAGCAGACGTACACAGAGCAGAGAGGAGGCTAGGGAACAGTACACTGCTTAGAACTACCACACACTCCTTAGAAGAATTCCAAATTTCACTCTCACAGCCAATTCTAAAAAGCAACATACATTTTAGGAATAGAAATGCCTATGTCCTACTGTGCTTTAGGCAGTTGATTCTTGTATAGGTGAGTTTTCTAGGCAGAGTTAACCACAACAGCACAGATACAGGAATCTTCCCTGCTACAAAACAGAGCCACAGTGCAGTCCAAAGGTGATCATAACACATCACAGACTGCAGAGAGAAACAATAAAGGTCAGACTCACTTCTCTGTGTAATAACCACTGGTCACAACACCATGTGGTCGTAAAGCAGCCCTACCTGCAGTAAACAGTAGAGTAGGCCTAACTGGAGGTTTCAGCATGCCAGCGTATGGCCTAGCGATCTCTCCATAGGAGGAATCATAGATTTAATTTAGATAAACATTAGAAACATGGTGGTGACATTTCAATCAACACCAGTGTTCATGAGTCAGTGTGTGTGTGTGTGTGTGTGTCCTTCGCAACAGTTGAAAGAAAAATACTTGTTCAGGTCAGCCAGAGGCCTCATCCAGCATGCTACAGCACTTTTCCTGACAGAAGCCCAACTCCAGTTCCTATTGGCTGACAGGATCATGTGACCGGACTCTGGCCATTCTGCTGAGCCAATCAGACGGAGGATCCTTCTCTGGCTGGATGGGAGAGTGGAAGTGCTCTCTCTCTCTTCCTCCCTCTGTCTCTGTGGCGCTGTCTGACAGGAGAATGTGAGTAGTCAAAGCAGACTAACACTAACAGAGTTTCTCAACCCCTGGTCTGTGATATATCACTGACCAGTCCATTAGTTAGTTAGTCAGTTCACTGACACTGATTCACTCACTCCTGAGATCCTCCACTTCACCTTACAGGACCTCTAAGGAGGAAGACCCTGGCAGACCATGCTAGTGTCTGGTACACTCCAGTCTGAGAATGTGAACACAGATTAGTGCTCTCATTCCCCTAGCATCTCCCTGGTGAATAACATCCCTATGGAATTGAACAGTCATCTAGTAGCTGCCCTCTCTGGTGGTTGATCTGAGGGACATTCAAAACATACATGGAGAGAGAGAGGGGTGAGAAGAGAGAAAGAGGGGAGAGAGAGAGAAAGAGGGGAGAGAGAGAGGGGGGGGAGAAGAGAGAAAGAGGGGAGAGAGAGAGAAAGAGAGCTTGTTGGTCTATCAGAGGAAACCATCTATTCATGGTGAGTCATAACACATATCATACATCCTCTGGCACACAGAGACGACCAGGGTATTAGAGTAGAGTAGAGTCGATATATATATATATATATATAGAGAGAGAGAGAACACTGAACTAAATCCAATTTCAGTGGCCTTAATTCTAATTTTAGATCAGCGTGCATAACTGAGACTTTCATGTTGTAAATCATGCTTCCAGTCAATGGGAGGTTTGCGTGACAGGCAGACCTCAAGTTAGGATTTGGCCTACTGAGATAAAATCTCTTGAACAAGATAGACTTTGTTCAGCAGTGGGTCTAAATTATGTCAGGTTAAATGATTTATAGTCAGTGTAAATGAAACAATAAAGTAATACAATCCACAACCAGATTAAAGTCCACATTCTGGTTTAGTTAATCTCAAACTAAAAATGGAATTTTATGACCTCGGATTACAAGGTTTAGAGATACAGAGAAAGGTTTAGAGATACAGAGAAAGGTTTAGAGATACAGAGCGTGACCCTCTGTAGTCACACAAACTGATATAACCAACTATGACTGCAAATTCACTTTAATGCAAGTCATGCCTGAGACATTTTTAACCGCAATATTCTGTTCTGTCTCCCTCTCCTTCTCCAACTAGCAGAGGGAGAGGATGTTTGGACTGTACTCCCTGCTGTGACCCTGTAAAAGAGCACTTTACTGAAATGAGAGTGCCACACACAGACAGACATGCCATAAAATGTACACACTGTGCTGTATGAAACATTTGCAGTGTACAGTACATGACTATACAGCCAGATAGTGACAGCCAGCACACTGTTCTAACATTGTACTCAGCTACAGCTCCATGTATTTCATCATCCATCTGTTGGTATTAACTCAGCTGTACCCAGAACACCCCTCTTCTTCCCTCACTGGAGAATCTGACTGGATGAGTAATCACACACAATGTACACCTTATATAGATACAGTGTGTCCGTGTGTGCGTGCGTGTTCATATTTACATGTGCATGTGTCCTTTGGCTCATTTACAACTGCCAGGTCGCAGTTGTAAATGAGAACTTGTTCTCAACTGGCTTACCTGGTTAAATAAAGGTGAAATAAAAAAATAAAAAAATGGGCATTGTATCTACATAAGTGGTTATTAGAGGTTAGTAACCCTTGTACAGGCAACAACATCAGCTATATCCTTTCTCTTTAAGTTTATTTCACTGTCATTTTGATTTGATTGGCCAGAGAACCCACTTCACTGCTGCTCAGGTCATAGTAAGACACTGATTAATAGGTATGAATAAAGACTACCTAAATTATGTAGTGTTTATTAATCATTATATCATTTCCATGAATGTATGTAGGCTAGGGATTAATCGTGATAATGCAGGAACCAATTCCTGGAACTATCAGCCTTAGATAAAGACTGACAAGCACTGCAGCCCTGAGGACAGAGAGGACCTCTGGTATCTCCATGTCCAGATACTCAACCTAACTTAACTAGCCTACACCAGGGCTCTCCAACCCTGTTCCTGGAGAGCTACCGTCCTACACCGGCTCTGACGCTCGTCGGATGTGGCAGGGCTTGAAAACTATTACAGACTACAAAGGGAAGCACAGCCGCGAGCTTCCCAGTGACACAAGCCTACCAGACGAGCTAAACCACTTCTATGCTCGCTTTGAGGCAAGCAACACTGAAGCATGCATGAGAGCACCAGCTGTTCCGGATGACTATGTGATCACGCTCTCCGTAGCCGATGTGAGTAAGACTTTTAAGCAGGTCAACATTCACAAGGCCGCAGGGCCAGACGGATTACCAGGACGTGTACACCGAGCATGTGCTGACCAACTGGCAAGTGTCTTCACTGACATTTTCAACATGTCCCTGACTGGGTCTGTAATACCAACATGTTTCAAGCAGACCACCATAGTCCCCGTGCCCAAGGACACTAAGATAACCTGCCTAAATGACTACCGACCCGTAGCACTGACGTCTGTAGCCATGAAGTGCTTTGAAAGGCTGGTCATGGCTCACATCAACACCATTATCCCAGAAACCCTAGACCCACTCCAATTTGCATACCGCTCCAACAGATCCACAGATGATGCAAACTCTATTGCACTCCACACTGCCCTTTCCCACCTGGACAAGAGGAACACCTACGTGAGAATGCTATTCATTGACTACAGCTCAGCATTCAACACCATAGTGCCCTCAAAGCTCATCACTAAGCTAAGGATCCTGGGACTAAACACCTTCCTCTGCAACTGGATCCTGGACTTCCTGACGGGCCACCCTCAGGTGGTAAGGGTAGGTAACAACACATCTGCCACACTGATCCTCAACACGGGGGCCCCTCAGGGGTGCGTGCTCAGTCCCCTCCTGTACTCCCTGTTCACCCATGACTGCATGGCCAGGCACGACTCCAACACCATCATTAAGTTTGCAGACGACACAACAGTGGTAGGCCTGATCACCGACAACGATGAGACAGCCTATAGGGAGGAGGTCAGAGACCTGGCCGTGTGGTGCCGGGATAACAACCTCTCCCTCAACGTGACCAAGACAAAGGAGATGATTGTGGACTACAGGAAAAAAAAGAGGACTGAGCACGCCCCCATTCTCGTCGACGGGGCTGTAGTGGAACAGGTTGAGAGCTTCAAGTTCCTTGGTGTCCACATCACCAACGAACTATCATGGTCCAAACACACCAAGACAGTCGTGAAGAGGGCACGACAAAGCCCATTCCCCCTCAGGAGACTGAAAAGATTTGGCATGGGTCCTCAGATCCTCAAAAAATTCTACAGCTGCACCATCGAGAGCATCCTGACTGGTTGCATCACCGCCTGGTATGGCAACTGCTTGGCCTCCAACCGCAAGGCACTACAGAGGGTAGTGCGTACGGCCCAGTACATCACTGGGGACAAGCTTCCTGCCATCCAGGACCTCTATACCAGGCGGTGTCAGAGGAAGGCCCTCAAAATTGTCAAAGACTCCAGCCACCCTAGTTATAGACTGTTCTCTCTGCTACCGCACGGCAAGCGGTACCGGAGTACCAAGTCTAGGTCCAAAAGACTTCTCAACAGCTTCTACCCCCAAGCCATAAGACTCCTGAACAGCTAATCATGGCTACCCGGACTATTTGCACTGCCCCCCCACCCCATCTTTTTACGCTGCTGCTACTCTGTTAATTATTTATGCATAGTCACTTTAACTCTACCCACATGTACATATTACTTCAACTACCTCAACTAGCCTGTGCCCCCGCACATTGACTCTGCACCGGTACCCCCCTGTATATATAGCCTCCCTACTGTTATTTTATTTTACTTCTGCTCTTTTTTCTCAACACTTTTTTGTTGTTGTTTTATTTTACTTTTTTATTAAAAATAAATGCACTGTTGGTTAAGGGCTGTAAGTAAGCATTTCACTGTAATGTCTGCACCTGTTGTATTCGGCGCATGTGGCCAATACAATTTGATTTGATTTGATTTGTAGGTTTTCACTCCAACCCTAATCAAGCGAACCTGATTCTACTATTTACCTGGTTGATAAGCTGAATCAGGTTAGTTACAACTGGGGTTGGAGCGAAAACCTACAGGAGGGTAGCTCCCCAGGAATAGGGTTGGAGAGCCCTGGCCTATACTCTACTGATAATTAATTTAATCGTTCATAGTAGGGCAGGAGAGACAGAGGGAAGGGAGGAGAGGAAGAGGGAGAGAGGGAGGGAGGAAGAGGGAGAGAGGGAGGGAGGAAGAGGGAGAGAGGGAGGGAGGAAGAGAGGGAGGGAGGAAGAGGGGGAGGGAGGAAGAGAGGAAGAGAGGGAGGGAGGAGAGGAGTGTGTGTTTGTATAATAGGGCAGTAGTTGATTGTATTTAGCTTGCTCAGAGAGAATACAAATCCCTACCTGATGTGATTACAAAGGCTGCTTGTCAATCAGTAACCCTGTGTGATAGGTGGACAAGACAGCAGTAAAATGAGAAAATAAAAATGACTGAAGGAGTAAAGCCTAACAGATAGATGGAGGGTAGAGAGTTAGGACTCAGATCTTTGATGTGACTCTATTCAATGATTAACAGTCAACTATTGATTAATCAGTGTTTGTTTGTGATCTGTGATCCTGTTCTTTTTTTTAAAGGATGCATTTCTGACAGTAAAAAGTTTAAGATATAGTTGAAATTCAAAGTTATAAAGAGTAAATATGACCTATAAGCTCATTCATTTTAGCTTATTCATTGTTACATGCCACTCCGGTATGCCTCACATTCCTACGTTTAGTTTTTGCCTCTTTTACTTTCGGTTTTGTACACCTGCTTCAAACAGCTGAAAATTCAATATTTTGGGTTATTTTAAATATATTTCACAGTGGTTTGGATTGTACAATGATTCTCTACACTTGTTTTGTCACATAAAATGAAATTAGGCGAACTATTAGAATTTTAGCAACTAGGAAATGGCTGAGCAATTTCTGCATATTGCACCTTTAAGCTTTTTTATTTTACAATTTGTCAGAAGGCGCAAAACACAATAGGTTATATGGCGTGTTCAAAACAACTGGGAACTCGGAAATCTCCGACTTCCGAGCGTTCAAAACAACTGGGAACTCGGAAAAAAACGAGCTCACACTGGGAAAAATCCTCCAACTCGGAATTCCAACTCTGGAACTCGGGCCTCTTTCTAGAACCCGACTTTCCGACCTGAAGATCACCGACGTCATGATCTGACTTCGTATTTTTCCGAGTTCCCAGTTGTTCTGAACGCGGCAATAGTCTGTACGTGAGGACATAATCTTTTTCATAGGCCTGGCTATTAAGATGTCTCATCATAGGATAAACGTACGTGGCTTGCGTAATGACGCGTGTAGAAGTGATCGAGCTTCATTGTGGGCTACATGCCTAGATAACAGAAAGGTTAGCATAGCCAAAGTCAAAATTGACTATCTTCTTGGTAGTAATTTAAGGCTAGGGTTAGGCATAAAGTTAGCAGTGTGGTTAGGGTTAGGGTTAAGGGTAGGATTAGGTTTAAAATCTTCAACACTTGGACAGACAAC
This sequence comes from Coregonus lavaretus, assembly GCF_964263955.1. Taxonomy (NCBI): domain Eukaryota; kingdom Metazoa; phylum Chordata; class Actinopteri; order Salmoniformes; family Salmonidae; genus Coregonus; species Coregonus lavaretus. Next base: position 22,769 of record NW_028158593.1, on the reverse strand, counting down.
AGAGTAGAGAGCTGGCTATTGTAGAAACACAGTGCATATTCAGACCAAACCGTTATTCAGTTTCTATTACAATAACAGTCCCCATGATGTGATTGAGATAAAGGTACTTACTTTGGTCCCAATCCCTTTTCACTGAGGTCCAAGGCGATGTACGAGACCTTGGGTTAGAGCGCACAGAACAGACGGCGGTTTCCTATATGCTGAGCAGAAAATTCGCCCGCTGAGCAGGAAATCAGTCCAACCGGAGAAAGTATAGCTCCGTGCTGTTGAATATAATCTGCTTGCTGCGCTCGTGACGGCCCGGTGGGTCGGTGTTTGAGATTAGGGTCCGGCCTGACCACTTCCGCCGTTTATCCACATCTTTCCATCCAGTCAAAAACCATTTTAATAGGAAGAAGGATTGAGAGAAAAAGAAAGAGTAGGTGGGAGAAATTGAGAGATGGCGAGACGAGTAAAGGCGGGGTTTTCTATACTTTCTGTGTCGATGGATATCCGCTCTGACTGTCCTGGGTAGGTCTAAACTACAAATTAGGCAACTTTATTTTTCGTTGTGTCCCACCTATCCTTTCTCTCTGAGGGATAGCACGGTAGTTGGCCGGGAAAAGGCGTAGATCAGACGAGTTGCAGCATCTGGAGAACCGACCGCGAGAGGGGTGAGACTACGCGTGAACTACAAAATAACTGTGAGGGAGGGTCACAGATGACGTTTCCGCACATGAGAGCACTTCGCTCACACACACACATCCGCATTTTGTTTCGGCCCCCAATAAAAACTTTTACGCTGCTCTCTATGATAATGGCGTGATTAAGGCTGTTTACATCACCAAATATTAGTGCTTAAACGACAAAAAAAAAAAACAGGGTTCCCCAAATGGCGGCCCGCGGGGTGATTATATTTTGCCCCCCAAGTTTTGTGAGAAAGTTTTCATTGTTCGACATTAAAGACTGTAAAAACACCAGGAAATCAGCTCAAAGTGATTTTAATTTAGGAAACCTGTTCCCAAGTATTCCCACACATAATAGAGAGACATATTTTATCGTATCCCAATGTAATCAAGGTTTGAAATGATTTATGTTTTGGTCAAATATTATATGTTTGGGCTTCTTGTGGTCAATTATAGTGTACAATTTTATTTGTAATTATGTTCCGGCCACCCAACAATCTGCTCAAGAAAAAATCGTGCCGCAGCTGAATGTAGTTTGGGACCCCTGCAAAAGGCCATCTATATACATACAATTATAAACAAATAGTAGCCTAAAAGTAACTTATTTTATGGGTTGGGACTTTGGACATTATTTGGTGACTTTAATGTAGGCCTATTAGTAGCGGTGCGTGGGTAAAATCCGTGAGGAAGCCAAGCCAGTAAAAAAGCCACATTACAACCCATGTTGTGATAATTGCGTTGTTTGCTCTATAACCCATTCGTTCATACGCCACGGTGATATACAATAACGCCGCGACAGGGAAAAGACAGGTCACACAGTGGCAGAATAAATTCAACTACACCATACGTTTGTTTCATCACAAAATAGGAAAGTAACATCTGTTCAGTGAAGTCCACAAAGCAAATATTGCATACAATCAGTTTTATCACCTGCAGCATGGTCAAGCAAGTTAGTGTTTTCGACAGTTTACTAAGCAACTACTGATATAGAACCACTCCATGGTTCCACTATTTCAGCACCATTTCAACTTAAACATTTAAACATCAAATCAACAAGGCTATATATGCTTAGTTTAATACACTGAAAACAAACTTAAAGATACCAAAAACAATTTAGTCCAATCAATTTAGCTAAATATCATGTGGCTGTCCATGTTACTGATTTATGTGTGTGTGTGCATTCATGTGTGCATGCGCAAGTAAAACAAAAAAGGTTGACTCACCCTACTTGAAGACTAGTTGAACACCAATGCCATCCTCCTCTCTTTCATCTTGGCAAGACGGTCTATGGCTCTGTACACTTTTAGTTTTTGTTGTCATAGGCTACCTAGCTAAAATGCTTGCTAGCCTGACTTCCTCACATGGGCAACAAAGAACCAGATAAATTAGCTAGCTAGATAATATGAGTCTACTATGCTACATCTAGGCTACATATTGAACTTCAATCATCTCAGGCCAGTGGCACAACATTCATTTATGGTTAGATCAGAATTGGTGTCATAATCATTGGCCTGTATAGAGAATTAAGTGAAAACCACAAGTCCAAATCCCCATCTCCATCCATGGCTTAGGAAAGCGCTGATTTAGCAAGGACATTGCAGGACATTTTAAAAAACATTTTAGTCATTTAGCAGAAGCTCTTATCCAGAGCGACTTACAGTTAGTGAGTGCATACACATTCTTTTTTTTCTCTTCATATTGTTTAACATCAACACAAGCAGACCAGTAATAGACACCTTTTTCTGAAAATTATGTTTTTGCAAAGGAAGTGATTTGATTGGTCTGAAGCCAAATCCCAACTGGCCTCTCTTGGGGGCGTTTTGCTGAACCCATTGAGCTGGGCTCAATGCTGATTGGCAAATTATTATTTATTTTTTTACAAATTATCAAGGGAGGCCAAACGCCTGCTGGCATCAATCAATCAAATGCTACGGCGGCAACATGTTATACTCTTTTGATCCAGACAGGATCAGATACATTGGCTACACATACTGAGACAGGGACTATGCTTTCCTTGCTTGGATGATTTCGCCGGTGAGATTCAGCCACTTGCGAATTGACAGAAAATTATGAAAACACAGAGAGAGAGGAAAGCGAAATTATTTTGTCATTTTATGTATTTATTTGTCAACTATGTCAACTGAGGCCTATAGGCCAATGTGGCGCACATGTAGGCTACCCGCGTAATTGGAATAGCATTCTGAATTATGTTACCGCTGGACTAGCATAGCTGAGGGGGAGGGGTAGAGGGGGGCAAGAGTTAAAACAGCACGGACTTCTATGGAACCAGATAGTAAGTGGCTGATCGTACAATTTGCACGTGAAGCTGAACGCCGGGTTCAAAGAGAAAAGTCAGCGGAGTTCTGCGGCTCGAGGAGGATGAGATGAGATGAGATGAAATGAGACCAGACAAGCACAGTGCTGAGCGTCGTGGTAATTAATGAAAGTCATCTATAAGCTCAAATCAAAGTTTATTGGTCGCATACACAGTTTAGCAGATGTTATAGCGGGTGCAGTGAAATGCTTATGTTACTAGCTCCTAACAATGCAGTAAAATGTCAAACAAGTAGGCTACACAAATAATACATTATAAATCAATCTTGAAATGTCAGAATGAATCCAGTTAACCCAAATAGCGCTGTAACAGTTATCCAAATGTAATCTATAAGGATATACACCGGATGAATTTACACAAGATATACAAATAATTATATGTTTAGCCAACACAACACAGTACATCAGTAGATATATTAGTGAGCTACTGTATGTCAAAAATCCAGTATATAAATAAATATGCGGTGTGCATAAACGGTGTAACTAAAATGCTACAGTAGTAGAAATAATAGAATAAGCTATGTCGAGAATACAGTATTTAAATACACAGTACAAAATCCCATGGCAAAATGGATAGAATTGCAGGAATTGTCATGTTCGTTTAAGGATGGGTCAGACCAAGGCGCAGCGTGAAATGCGTACATGTTTATTAAACTGATAAACACACGACCAAACAACAAACAAACTAAACGTGAAGTCCTAAGGTTGAACACGGAACAAGAACACACAACTAATGAGTGCCAATAGGCTGCCTAAGTAGGATTCCCAATCAGAGACAACGAGCGACAGCTGCCTCTGATTGGGAACCACACCGGCCAACATAGATCTACACATACTAGATCTACACATAGATATACACAACATAGAATATTCACACCCTGACTCAACACATAAGAGTCCCCTGAGTCAGGGCGTGACAGGAATTTAGCTTCTGGACCAGTCTGGAATGTAAAAATACAGTAGGCCTATATGCAGGGTGAATTCGGAATAAGTGGGACACTTTTTGCATTTCTGTCTTCTGTAACCTCTTTCGACGTCTATCCAACATATTATCCCAACACCACATTATACATTTCTGAAATCCTCAAGAGGTTTCATTATCACACACACATTTATTTGGGGGGGATATCATATTCACAGGAGGCATAACACACCCATTTGTGTACACTGAGTCAAAACCATATTTTCAGTTTGTATTGGTAGACTGGGAAAGCAGGTCAGGTAAACTGGGACCCCATTATTATAGTGTTAATTGTAACCCAATGACAATTAAATTCAATTGTGTGTGATTAGGAAACATCTGAGGATTTCAGAATGTATCATGTGTTGGGATAATGTGTTGGGATAATGTGTTGGATAGAGTTCTGAAGAGGTTATAGAAGAGGGAAATGCAAAAACGGTCACACTTTCTGATTTCACTCAAATAACAGTACTAATAATAGTACGACAAGAAAGCATGAACAGGATATAGTTATACAATAACCAGAGCCCTGCCTAGCCTAAGTACAGGGGGTTCCTAATGTAAACTGGATCTCTTTCCTCCATTGGAAAAGCCTATAAGACTGTTCCACTTCAGCCACTCCATGCTGTCCTACTTTAGCTAGCCATGGTTGAAAAGAAATGACTGAATTACGAAATTGAAAAATAATATTAGCAACTTTAAAATGTATTTTGATGCACATTTACATCACCATTTGGCACAGTGCATTATTTATGACAGTTTTATACCTTAACATCAAAACAGAAAAAAACATTTGACGTTTGCTCTGCCCCCCTCTATGAGGTCACACCAATGAAGTGATGTGATTTCGATCATGTGGTTTCTCTGCATTGGCTTAGTAACAATAGTTTAGATTTTCTCTTGTCAGACCAAGAAATAAAGCCTCAGGATTAAGCTGTGCCAGTTTATATGATGTCCCACTCTTTCTGAACTCACCCTATGTGAATGGTGTGTATAGACAGTATGGCCAGTATGTGAATAGAAAAGATGTGTACAGCAGTAGTTATATATGATAAGCCATCTCTAGAATATAGTATATACAGTTTATTCAGAAAGTATTCAGACCCCTTGACTTTTTCCACATTTTGTTACATTACAGTCTTATTCTAAAATGGATTAAATTATTTGAATAAAAAAATAAAAAACAGATACCTTATTTACATAAGTATTCCGACCCATTGCTATGAGACTCCAAATTGAGCTCAGGTGAATCCTGTTTCCATTGATCATCCTTGAGCTGTTTCTACATCTTCATTGGAGTCCACTTGTGGTAAATTCAATTGAATGGACATGATTTGGAAAAGCACACACCTATCACAGTTGACAGTGCATGTCAGAGCAAAAACCAAGCCATGAGGTCGAAGGAATTGTCCGTAGAGCTCCGAGACAGGATTGTGTCGAGGCACAGATCTGGGGAAGGGTACCAAAAATGTATACAGCATTGAAGGTCCCTAAGAACACAGTGGCCTCCATCATTCTTAAATGGAAGAAGTTTGGAACTACCAAGACTCTTCCTAGAGCTGGCCGCCTGGCCAAACTGAGCAATCGGGGGAGAAGGGCCTTGGTCAGGGAGGTGACCAAGAACCCGATGGTCACTCTGACAGAGCTCCAGATTTCCTCTGTGGAGATGGGAGAACCTTCCATAAGGACAACCAACTCTGCAGCACTCCAACGATCAGGCCTTTATGGTAGAGTGGCCAGACGGAAGCCACTCCTCAGTAAAAGGCACATGACAGCCCGCTCAGAGTTTGCCAAAAGGCACCTAAACAAGATTCTTTGGTCTGATGAAACCAAGATTGAACTATTTGGCCTGAATGCCAAGCGTCACGCCTGGAGGAATCCTGGCACCATCCCTACGGTGAAGGATGGTGGTGGCAGCATCATGCTGTGGGGATGTTTTTCAGCGGCAGGGACTGGGAAACTAGTCAGGATCAAGAGAAAGCTGAACGGAGAAAAGTACAGAGAGATCCTTGATAAAAACCTGCTCCAGAGCGCTCAGGACCTCAGACTGGGACGAAGGTTCACCTTCCAACAGGACAACAACCCTAAGCACACAGCCAAGACAACGCAGGAGTGGCTTCGGGACAAGTCTCTGAATGTCCTTGAGTGGCCCAGCCAAAGCCCGGACTTGAACTCGATCGAACATCTCTGGAGAGACCTGAAAATAGCTGTGCAGTGACACTCCCCATCCAACCTGACAGAGCTTGAGAGGATCTGCAGAGAAGAATGGGAGAAACTCCCCAAATACAGGTATGCCAAGCTTGTAGCATTATACACAGAAGACTCGAGGCTGTAATCGATGCCAAAGGTTCTTCAACAAAGTACTGAGTAAAGGGTCTGGATACTTATGTAAATGTGATATTTCCGTTTTTTTTATAAAAACCTGTTTTTGCGTTGTCATTATGGGGTATTGTGTGTAGATTGATGAGGGGGAAAAAATTGTATCGATTTTTGAGTAAGGCTGGAACGTAACAAAATGTGGAAAAAGTCAAGGGGTCTGAATACTTTCCGAATACACTGTACATATAAAGTGGGTAAAACAGAATGTAAACATTATTAAAGTGACCAGTGTTCAATGACTCTATGTAGATAGTGCAGCAGTCTCTAAGGTGCAGGGTCGAGTACCGGATGGTAGCCGGCCAGTGACAGTGTCTAATGTCTGCTGCCAGTTCTGAAGTCTTTATAAATGCGTACATAAGAGCATATGCCAATAAAGACTTGTTGTAATGGTTAAAAATAATGTTTAAGGTATTATTGCATAACACCATTGTTGTAAACTATATACACTAGTGATTAAAATACTATATGAGTTGTTATTGCATTTGATTTATTAATATCCCCATTAGCAGATGCCAATGGCGACAGCTAGTCTTACTGGGGTCCGACATATAATGAAAAAAGGCATTACAGACAAAATACTTTACAATTTACATACATTTAAAAACATTAACATGTAATATGTATGTGCATAACACTGAAAGTGTTAATTATAATAATATGACATTTAGCAGACACTTTTATCCAAAGCAACTTACAGTCATGTGTGCATACATTTTTAGGTTTGGGTGGTCCTGGGGATCGAATCCACTACCCTGGCGTTACAAGCGCCATGCTCTACCAATTGAGCTACAAACACTGACTCTAGCTCCGTTTATACCTGGTTCTAACTTGCATCCTTTGTCCTGATCGTGTCCACATTCTGATTGTGCCCACATTTGTAGACAGGTGTAGACAATCAAAATACACATTGTGATCTGATTGTGATCAGATCATCCTGACCACCTCCAGAGGTAGTCAGACACATATTTTGTCTGGATATCTTACAAGTGTGGACAGATCTGGACAGAGAAACCATTTAAATCATCATTATTCTGCCCTCTAAAATTATTGACAGGTGGCACCATTAACTGATTACATCAATATGTGTCTTACAATAAATAAATATTATTTTGAAAGAATAGCTGTGAATAATTTACATAAAGGAAGGGACCAAGAAATCTGGTCACAATGCAGACACATGGACGGATAACAGACACATTGTAATACCATGTGTAGAATCAGAACGCAAGCGATCAGAACAAAGGACCCATGTTAGCACCAGCTATAAACAAGGCTAAAGTGTAACAGCGTCAGCACTAAGCACAGTGATAATTTAACACTCAAAAGTGTGGACCCGTATAGACACTGGCCCAGTGTTAAATTTAACACCGTCAGTGTTGATTTAACACTGGAGAATTTGCTGTGTAGGCCTAAGCTACTCATAGTGTACCTTACTAGGCCCAGGCCTGTAACTAATGTGCCTATGTTATTATATGTAGACTACCAGTCAAAAGTTTGGACACACTTACTCATTCAGGGATTTGTCTTTATTTTCTACATTTTTCTACATTGTAGAATAATAGTGAAGACATCAAAACTACGAAATAACACATATGGAATCATGTAGTAACCCAAAAAGTGTTAAACAAATCAAAATATATTTGAGATTTGAGATTCTTCAAATAACCACCCTTTGCCTTGATGACAGCTTTGCACACTCTTGGCATTCTCTCAACCAGCTTCATGAGGTTGTCACCTGGAATGCATTTCAATTAACAGGTGTGCTTTCTTAAAAGTTAATTTGTGAAATTTATTTCCTTCTTAATGCGTTTGAGCCAATCAGTTGTGTTGTGACAAGGTAGGGGGGGTATACAGAAGATAGCCCTATTTGGTAAAAGACCAAGTCCATATTTTGGCAAGAACAGCTCAAATAAGCAAAGAGAAACGACAGTCAGTCAATACGGAAAATTTCAAGAACTTTTAAAGTTTCTTCAAGTGCAGTTGCAAAAACCATCAAGCGCTATGATGAAACTGGCTCTCATGAGGATGGCCACAGGAATGGAAGACCCAGAGTTACCTCTGCTGCAGAGGATAAGTTCATTAGAGTTACCAGCCTCAGAAATTGCAGCCCAAATACTGTAAATGCTTCACAGAGTTCAGGTAACACACATCTCAACGTCAACTGTTCAGACGGGACTGTGTGAACCTGCTTGGGCCAAGAAACACGAGCAATGGACATTAGACCAGTGTCAATTTGTCCTTTGGTCTGGAGTCCACATTTGATATTTTTGTTTCAAACCGCTGTGTCTTTGTGAGACACGGTGTGGGTGAACGGATGATCTCTGCATGTGTAGTTCCCACTGTAAAGCATGGAGGAGGAGGTGTTATGGTGTGGGGGTGCTTTGCTGGTGACACTGTCTGTAATTTATTTAGAATTCAAGGCACACTTAACCAGCATGGCTACTACAGCATTCTGAAGCGATACGCCATCCCATCTGGTTTGGGCTTAGTGGGACTATCATTTCTTTTTCAACAGGACAATGACCCAACACACCTCCAGGCGGTGTAAGGGTTATTTTACCAAGAAGGAGAGTGATGGAGTGCTGCATCAGATGACCTGGCCTCCACAATCCCACAACCTCAACCCAATTGAGATGGTTTGGGATGAGTCGGACGGCAGAGTGAAGGAAAAGCAGCCAACAAGTGCTCAGCATATGTGGGAACTCCTTCAAGACTGTTGGAAAATCATTCTAGGTGAAGCTGGTTGAAAGAATGCCAAGAGTGTGCAAAGTTGTCATCAAGGCAAAGGGTGGCTATTTGAAGAATCTCAAATCTAAAATACATTTTGATTTGTTTTAACACTTTTTTGGTTCCTACATGATTCCATATGTGTTATTTCCTAGTTTTGATGTCTTCACTATTATTCTACAATGTAAAAAATATTACAAATAAAGAAAAACCCTTGAATGAGTAGGTGTGTCCAAACTTTTGACTGGTAGTGTATATTGAAGTTGAGATATGTATTGCAGACAGGTTTAGCTACATTATTTAATGCACATTTAGGCTACATATTATTAAGTGAACGCACCATCTCAGACTTCAGCCCAGAGCCAACCTTTGACTGTGGTCTAATTACAATCACAGAGCCATCATGCAGCAGCATTCCCAACTATTTATAAACACCATACACACTCAGGCACTCATAAAGAATGACTGATAAACACACACTCTCTCGCCCATTAACACATCAACCTAGATAACTACTGGTGGTTCGCGGCAGGCCTATAGCCTACCTACCATATCTACTAGAACCTCTCTCAAAAACTACCTACTGAGGTGGAGACTGGAATCTGCGCCTGTCTCGCCCTCTACTGGTCAATTACAACCTGTACTCTTCATTCTCTCTCTCTTTTACATATTTTTACACTCTACGCTTCTCTCTTTACACTCTACGCTTCTCTCTCTCGCACTCTTCTCTCTCTCTCTCGCATTCTCCTCTCTCTCTCTCCTTCCCTCACTCTCCTCTCTCGCACTCTCCTCTCTCTCTCTCTCTCTCTCTCCCTCTCTCTCCTCTCTCTCTCTCGCACTCTCCTCTCTCTGTCTCTCTCTCTCGCACTCTCTCTCGCACTCTCCTCTCTCTCTCTCCCTCCCTCCCCTCTCTCTCTCTCTCGCACTCTCCTCTCTCTCTCTCCCTCCCCCTCTCTCTCTCTCTCTCTCTCTCTCTCTCTCTCTCTCTCTCTCTCTCTCGCGCACTCTCCTCTCTCTCCCTCCCTCTCTCTCTCTTTCTCTCTCTCTCGCTCACTTTCTCTCTTCCTCTCTCCCTCTCTCTCCTCTCTGTCTCGCACTCTCCTCTCTCCCTCCCTCTCTCTCTCTCCCTCCCCCTCTCTCTCTCTCTCTCTCTCTCTCTCTTACACAAACACACACACAATAAATCACAAAAAACATATTTGATGTATAATACTTTTTATTTTAACTTAAAAAGAGATTGGATCAAAAACAGGACTCAATAAATAAGAAATAAATATAATTGTTGTAATAATTAATTCATAATTATAATTACTCGATTGCAGAGTCTGACAGAAACAGACCCTTTTTTGCTCTAAAAAATTCTAAAATCAGAAACTTGTAACCCATTTAAACCCTTCATCATTTCTCCCTATTAACAAAAATAATTGATAAATTAGTCAATAAAAAAAAAAGTTCAAATATTAAAACCTCTCAGAAAAGGTGCAGTCCCTCCCATCCACATTTATCCTAAAATCTAAGTAGAAATTGAAAATATGTTTGTGATTCTCCCCTTTCTTTATTTCTAATACAATATCCCTTAACGAAGATAATAATAATAATAATAATAATAATAATAATAACAGTAATAATAATAATATTGTGTCATTTTTCAGTGATTTTTCTAAAGTACTCTTCTTTTTGCATTTTTTTGTAATTTTCTAGATGTTACTCTTCTTAAACTAAATTATTTACAGGCCATAAGGATCTCTCTCCAAAGTTTCTCTAAACTACTCATTTTGTCTCAATATTTTTTCCTGTTTTGCTTTTTTTATTACGAAATGAGGCCTTCCTATTTGTATCATGTTATACACATGTTATACACATGTAATAGACATGTTATGGTCCAAAGAAGTGATATATCACCATTATTCATCACCTCATCAATGACCTTAGTAAGTACTTCCTGGGTCTGTGTATGTGTGTGATCTTCACTACCCTACACACTCCAGACTCCTCACAAACCATTTTCAAACTGAGCCCAGTTCAATGGGTAGGATTACTGACATATCTGTATTTGAAAGTATGTGTGTGTTTGTGTGTGCGAGGCCTATACTATGTACATTGGTCAATATCTGTGCCTTGGCCCTTTTAGAGTGCAATGTGTGTGTGTGGTGTGTGTGTGGTGTGTGCGTGTGTGTGGTGTGTGTGTCTGCTGTTCCCCGTCGCTCAAAAGAAAGGTAGTAGGTCTAAGGGCGCAATGCACGCTGGGATTCCACCACAGCCAGAGTCTGAAAACTTCACCTGCAAGAGCGAAGAAAGGAAAGAGTGAGAGAGGGAGGGAGGGGTTGGGGCACAGATGTAGAAAGAGAGAGAGAGAGAGAGAGATAGGGAGGGAGAGAGAGAGAGTGAGAGAAAGAGACAGGGAGGGAGAGAGAGAGAGAGAGCTTGTTAGGACATGGATATAGTCTTCTGTTTTCCCTCTACTATAATCTATATATCAGAGAACAAAGAAATAACAGTATGGAAACAATTCATCCCTCATGTGGATGACATTTCCAACTCAAATCTATTACCAGAATACATTTGCACAAAACAGTTTACCCCTACAAAGTCTGCATCATTGGATACTATAGTAAACCTCTGTGTTTTTCAACAGGGATAACATCATGGTGCTTTTAAACATAGACATACACAGTGTCCAGGGCATGCAACTCAACACAGTGAAATATCCATTAATGTTGTTGTTGTCATTTAGGAGGCCTTTTGCCTTTTGTGTAATTGTGTGTGTGAGTGTCTGTGTGTCCGTGTGTGTGTGTGTGGTCCGTGTGTGTGTGCGCGTGCGCACGCACACATTGTACTTGTGTCTTAGATCACGGCAAGCAAAGATTCCCAACATGCATCACTCTCTGGCAGTTGCAGTATAGAACTTCTGGGTGACAGTCTCCCTTAGTCCACAAGTAGCCTAGAATTTTGTGGTAGCTTCTCATGTAAATTTAAGCCATTACAATAATATTTTCTTATTTGTAGTCTTTGAATGTTATTATTCGATTATTCAAATTTGGATGAACTGATCCAAGGTCAGTTATGTGTTTTCTCCCTTATGGTTAACGTTTTGATTTGGGGCAGGTTAGCTGATCCTAGATCTGGCTCTATGAGTAACCTCTACCCGTACCAAGAGCCAATCTTTTTCCCATGTATATTAATTCTCCCAGAATTCCTATAGTTTAAGTCTGTTCTCCAATCAGCAAGAGGCAATGTTTAGCACCATCATCACAACCACATACCATTACCTCAAAACACCGGCCAGGGGGGTGAGAGAAGGGGAGAGCGATAGATAGAGGGGAGGAAAGGAGAGACGGAGTGATAGAGAGATATAAAACAGGAGGGGGAAATAGACTGGTAGAAAAGAAGGGGAAATAGACACCAATCAAAATGTCAGGCCAGTGGACAGTCTGACCAATCAGAAGCCAAGGACACACAGCCTACCAATCAGAATCCAGCTCAGCAGAGTTTAGCGTCATCAGAGGTCCACAGTCCAATGCTGCATCTCAATAGTCTAAAGTAACTTCCTCCCCTTGTCTCCTTTCTCTCTACGCTGATCTGCTAATCTTCCGCCATATTGTTTTCACATGTTATTTGTTTTCAGGTCAGTGCAGATTAAGGAAATGTGACCAGGTGATGAAGGCTCTTAAAACTATGAGATGCGCACGTAAATTAGGACTTGGACTTATCCTAGGAATGTGTGCTGTTTCTGGGGAGTTATTTATAATTCATTGCTTAGCTTACACATGCTAAATAATTTCACACATTTTCCTTACAAAGTGGTTACCCACCTCTATATCCACATAGGCTATGATCAGCACCAAATGCAGGTGGCTGGGCTGGACTGGGCTGGGCTGGACTAGGCTGGACTGGGATAGTTCTAGGGCTTGGTTCAGAGAATGGTTCTGAGTTCTGCGGAATGGTTACGAGTTCTGATCCAGTCTGCCCCTCAACTGTACTGATCAACACGTTTCCAAACTACCATCCAACGGTATAAATCTGTACTTTAAACCCAACAACACATGAAGGGGCTCCATTACCTATTACCCCATTACACACTGAATGGCCTGGTTAGAGACTGTAGGAAAACACTCATAAACCTACTGTAATCACACAGTTAACTTTGGACACCCTCACACACACACACACACACACACACACACACACACACACACACACACACACACACACACACACACACACACACACACATACACACATACACACACACACACACACACACACACACACACACAGCCCCCTTGCCCACCTCAATCTAGTGGTAGCCCAAATCTACAGTAGAATTATAATGATAATAATGACAGCAAACAGAACACTACAGAAACTGATCAAAAACTAAACTGTGAAAAACAACAACCATTGATACAGAATTTACCCAAATATCTAATACAATTATCCATCAGTCAATGCAGATATTCAATCGAATCAATTGATACTTAATCAGATCCCAGTTATTGACAGTTATTGATCAGTATGTGCACAGGTCGATACAAAATAAAGTCACAATGCACCAAACACAGTCTGTGGTCACCACGGCAACAGGGCATGCAGGTCAGTGCATGGCCGGTTGCTCGGGGCGATGGAACAAACAAAAAAATCGCCAAGGGCAACCAACACAGGCAATCCACCTCCACAGCAACCCAGACACAGGCCAACCAATCAACTTACAATACGTGAGAGGAAGGGAGGTCGGGGCTTTATCGGTCGCTAGGTAACCATTGCCATAGTGACGGGATCCCCGCGAATTATGATTGGACGGGAGGATCTCGGGTGAGGTATGTTGTTGTTTCAGGAAAAGATTAAAAAACATCAGAAAAGAAAAATAAATAAAATATATGAAGTTGGATAACAATATTTAAATAATTTAGTTGAGATTAATTTGGCTGCAATATCTCTAAATGATTGAACTACCTACAAAGCATTTTTTGTTATTTCATGTGTTTAATATTCTTTACCACATATGCACTGATTATTTAAGATCCTGCCCACTCTCTCCATATAGCCCTTTCACCAATCAGCATTTTAGAAAGCTGTGACTGACAGCAGCTTGAATAAACTCCATTGTCATTCTTTCCTGTTTCCTCCCCAAACCCAAGTATCCCTCCTCTTTCCCACCACTTCTTCCTTACACAGCCAAGTATCCCTCCTCTCTCCTCCCTCCTACCCTTCTCTTTCCTCTCTCCTCCCCTCCTCTCTCCTTCTTTCTCCTCCCCCTCTCTTCCCCAACCCCTCTCACTTCTCACCTCTCGCTCTCTCTCGTTCTCTCTCTCTCCTCTCTCCTTCAGTAGGGGCGGTTGGCGTCTTTAGGTCGTTTCAGCTGCACCTTGAGTCTCTTCATGCCGATCTGGAAACCATTCATAGCCTGGATGGCAGTCTGGGCACTGGATGGGTTGTCAAAACTCACAAAACCTGGGGAGGGATGGAGGGAGGGAGGGAGGGAGGGAGAGGGAACAGAGAGAGAAAAATTCAGAAATGTAATATAACATGTATAAAAAATGTATTCACTCACTAACTGTAAGTCGCTCTGGATAAGAGCGTCTGCTAAATGACTAAAATGTAAAATGTAAATAATCACATTGTTTCATTGTAACAGACAGAGATACAGTCATACAGTATGCTACCAGCAACTGAGAGTTACAATCATCATGTATCATAGCAACAGGTGGAATTGCAATATCTCCCTCCATTTCTCCTCCTTTCCTTTTCTCATGGATACATGCTATTCACCCATCCCTGCCTCTCTCCTATCTCTCCCTCCCTCCAATCCCTCTCTTTCTGTCTTACCGAAGCACTTGCTCTGATTGGTGGCGCGGTCTACAAAGACTTTAGCTGAGATTACGTTTCCAAAGGGCAGAAACATCTGAAGCATCTCACTGTCACTGAACTCCTGAGGCAGGTGGTAAATAAAGATATTACAACCCTCTGGACCTAGGGGAGGAACACACATATACGTTAGGGTCTGCAACTGAGAGACACACTCGCACAAATATTCATGAGGATCTGTGATTCACACGCACACTAATCTGAGACACACACACACACAACAGATGCTGTCTGAGAGACAGGACGTGACATCACCTTCTCGCTGCTGCTGTTGCTGGGGCTGCTGGTGTTGCTGGGCAACCAGGGTAGGTTGCTGTGGAAAATGCTGGCCGACCAATCCATAGGCAGCAGGGTACGCCGCTGTGATGAGAGAGAGAGAGTGACATCAGATGATGAGACACTGGCTGGAGGTCCAAGTCACCCCTAACCACAGATCTAGGATCAGATTACCCTACATGCCCTCAATGACAGAGATTAGATGGATGAACACACCTCTGACCCTGTACCACAGGGATCATCAACTATATTCAGCCGCGGGCTGATTTTTTCTTCAGGCGATGGTCAGGGGGCCGGAACATAATTACAAATAATTTGTAGACTGTAAATTGACCGCAAGAATCCAGATATAACATTTGACTAAAACATAATAATTTCAAACCTAGCTTACATTTGTATACCATCACATATATATCTCTATTATGCGTGGGAATACTTTGGAAAATATTTCCAAATTTAAAATCACTTGCTGGTGTTTTTAGTCTTTTATGTCCTACGATAAAAAATACAAAAATAAAATGCAACTTTTTTTGGGGGGGCTCAGAAAAGTTGGGGGGCCAAATAAAATCACTGCCAGTTGGGGAACCCTGCTGTAGCAGGTAATTACTGTACTACTCTGAGAGCATTGAGGACTCCATTCTGACGATGCAAAATAAGCACATACAGTGAGCTCCATAATTCATTGGACAGTGACCATTGTTTTGTTATTTTGGTTCTGTACTCTAGCACTTTGAGTTTGAAAGGATACAATGACAATGAGCGTGAAGTGCAGACTGTCAGCTTTAATTTGAGGGTATTTTCATACATATCGGATGAACCGTTTAGAAATGACAGCACCTTTTGTACATGGTCCACCCATTTTAAGGTACTACAAGTATTTGTTCAATTGGCTTCACAGATGTGTGTCGTTAGGCAGGTGTATTCATTTGTGTCGTTAGTGAATGCAGGAGAGCTGTTGATGAATAGTAATGATTCTAGACGTTGCTATTGCCTTTGGAGGTTGTTATTGGGGTGTGACAACATGAGGAAGACAGCAGTGTCGATGCAAATGAAGTTGGCCGTCATAAGGCTCAGAAATGAAAATCAATCATTCAGGAACATTGCAAAAACCCTGGCCATGCCCAAGTCAACAGTTTTGTTCATCATTAACAAGAAAAAAACAACCGGTGAACTCAATTATGTAAAAAGACCCGGTAGACAGAGGAAGACCACTGTAGTGGATGACCGGAGAATACTCTCTATGGTGAAGAAAAAACCCTGATAACAGCCCAACAGATCAAAAACACTCTCCTGGATGCAGGTGTAGATGTGTCAAAGTCTACCATACGCAGAAGACTACACCAGCAGGACTACAGAGGGTACACTACAAGATGCAAACCACTGATAAGCCTGAAGAACAGAAAGGCAAGATTACAGTTTGCTAAAAAGCACCTAAAAGAACCCCAAGAGTTCTGGAAAAAAATATTGTGGACAGATGAGACAAAGATTAACATGTACTAGAGTGATGGAAAGACAAAAGTGTGGAGAAAAAAAAGAAATGCCCATGATCCAAAGCATACCACCTCATCCATGAAACATGGTGGAGGGGGTGTTATGGCTTGGGCCTGTATGGCTGCCAGTGGAACAGGCTCACTTGTCTTCATCGATGATGTGACTGCAGACAGAAGTAGAACAATGAATTCTGAAGTCTACAGAAATATTTTATCTGCTCAGATAAAACCAAATGCCTCCAAACTCATTGGACGGCACTTAATCACGCAACAAGACAATGACCCTAAACATACTGCTAGAGCAACAAAGGGGTTTTTGATGGCCAAAAAGTGGAAAAACCTTGACTGGCCGAGTCAATCACCAGATCTGAATCCAATTGAACATGCATTTTACATGCTGAAGAGGAGACTTAAGGCAATAAGTCCCCGAAACAAGCAGGAACTGAAGATGGCTGCAGTACAGGCCTGGCAGAGCATCACCAGGGAAGATACCCAGCGTCTGGTGATGGCGATGCATCGCAGACTTCAAGCAGTCATTGCATGCAAAGGATATGCGACCAAATATTAACAATGATTACTTTATTCTACATTATGTTAAACTGTCCAATGATTTTTGATGCCCGAAAATGGGGGGGACCATGTACAAAAGCTTCTATAATTCGTAAACGGTTCATCCGATATGTATGAAAATACCCTCAAATTAAAGCTGACAGTCTGCACTTCACCCTCATTGTCATTGTATCCTTTCAAACTCAAAGTGCTAGAGTACAGAACCAAAATAACAAAACAATGGTCACTGTCCAATGAATTATGGAGCTCACTGTAAGTGTCATAGGAGCTGGTAGTGTGTGTGACTGTGGCCCACCTGTGTAGTGCTGCATGCCTGCATACGCCTGCTGGAGAGGGTCTAGAGATAATGCTGGACTCTGGGCTGCAGGGAGGGAGGGAGGGAGGGAGGGAGGGAGGGAGGGAGGGAGGGAGGGATGGAGGGAGGGAGGGAGGGAAGCAGGAAAGCAG
This sequence comes from Coregonus lavaretus, assembly GCF_964263955.1. NCBI lineage: Eukaryota > Metazoa > Chordata > Actinopteri > Salmoniformes > Salmonidae > Coregonus > Coregonus lavaretus. The sequence goes on along the minus strand of NW_028158593.1, from coordinate 5,055 downwards.
GGAGGGAGGGAGGGAAGCAGGAAAGCAGGGAGGGAGAGAGGGAGGGAGGGAAGGAGGGAGGGAAGGAAGTATGGAGTGAGGAGCAGAGCAGAGAGAGTGAATATAGGGAACAAATGACAAATGGAGATCTCAGTATTTTCGTGGTAAATATTCTATCTTTGGTAATTTAGCTCGTACCTTGGTATGCATGAATGCCATTTGTGTATAGTGCTTCCGATGCTTGCTGTCCATTGGTTGGTGGACTGTAACCATTGACTCCTAGAGGTGGAGGTAGTGATGGCACAGGCGTGGCTGAGATGGTTGGAGGGGTATTCGTACCTGCAAACCGGGAGGACCAATCACAGTGGAGGAGATATTGTGATTGACAGCTACTAGACTCTATAGTGTATAAGAAAGAGAAAAAGGCAGGGCATAAATGCAGGGGAGAAGCAATGATTGGTTAGTGGGGCAAAGGGAGTTAAGGGAAGGGTGCATCTTATTGTAAAGTGGCTTCCTCTCCTTGTCTACTTCCCTCAATCTGCATTGATGTTAAATGAACTGGACTGGTGAAAGCTAATTCCCAGCTTTCAGATTAGTGTAGAATCGATTAGTGTACACTGTAAAGGATGTTGATTAGACGAGGAGAAGAAGCCACTTTACACTATTGAGATGCACTCATAAGCAGATTAATTTAGAAACTAATGAAGAGCAGTAAATGTACATCAAATAGACAGACTTGATCTGCATAGCATAGTAAACATTAGATCAGTCCATGTTATTACTAACATACAGTATCCGTAAGCATCTGTAAGTGTCTGTGTGTCTGTGTGTTTGTGTGTGTGTGTGTGTGTGTGTGTGTGTGTACCGGAGGACGATGTGATGGGCGTGGCAATGATTCCGTTTGCGCTGAGCGCAGCCATCTGCTGCATCTGTAAACTGGCAACAGTTGCTACAGGAGACAGGTAAGCTGACTGAGCAACCAGAGCCTGCTGCTGGACAATCTAGAGAGAGAGAAAGAAAGAAAGAAAGAAAGAAAGAAAGAAAGAAAGAAAGAAAGAGATAGAGAGGGTGGAGAAAAATAAAGGGGGAGAGAGAGAGCGAGAGAGAGGAGAGAGGGAGAGACAGGGTGAGAGAGAACGAGAGAGAGAGGGAAGGAGATAGAGAGGAAGATAGAGAGAAAGAGCGGGAGGGTGAAAGAGAGAGAGGAGGATGAATAGAGATGTAATTACATGTCCATTATATCCAGCCACGGGGTTAATGGCTGTGTTACAGAAAAGCTGTGGTTACTAGGAAGTGTGTATGTGTGTTGCTGTGGTTTTTGTCGAGAGATGTCTAATGCTAAATGACATGTCCATTCAGTAATAACATTAGTGCAGATTAGGCCAGTGATAGCCCCTTGAAAAACATCACATCCTCTCATACCCAAAGCACCACTCAAACCAGTGTGTGTGTGTATGAGTGCCTGCGTGCATGTGTGCGTGTGTGCATGCACGTGTGTGTGTGTGTGTAACGATGTGTGTTCTTACCGCCTGTGCGCTGACGGCCTGTGTGTAAGCGTTGTAAGCAGGGAAGTTGAGTGTCATGGTGGGGCTGAAGATGCCCAGCTGTGACGCCACCTGCTGCATCCGTCTCAGCCCTCTCTCCTTCTCTGTGTCGGCAAACTTCACCACCAGACTGGACGACGCACCCTGCAAGGAAACATACACAGGTCTTTAAGTTAAACACATGGATTTACTGAATTACCCGATATTGGGAAAACAATCAACCAAGATTTGGTGCACTGTTTTGAAACGCATATTTATGTTGAAAGGTAAATAAAGTACCTATCAAACCATTTACAGAGACAGGACATATACTATATGCTATACTGTTACTGTACAGAATACTTTTCCCATAACAATGAGAGAGGGATAGGTAGGAAGACTTGTCTGTGATTTAGAGAGGGAGAGGTAGGAAGACTTGTCTGTGACTTACAGAGGGAGAGGTAGGAAGACTTGTCTGTGACTTACAGAGGGAGAGGTAGGAAGACTTGTCTGTGACTTACAGAGGGAGTGGTAGGAAGACTTGTCTGTGACTTACAGAGGGAGAGGTAGGAAGACTTGTCTGTGACTTACAGAGGGAGAGGTAGGAAGACTTGTCTGTGACTTACAGAGGGAGAGGTAGGAAGACTTGTCTGTGACTTACAGAGGGAGCGGTAGGAAGACTTGTCTGTGACTTACAGAGGGAGCGGTAGGAAGACTTGTCTGTGACTTACAGAGGGAGAGGTAGGAAGACTTGTCTGTGACTTACAGAGGGAGCGGTAGGAAGACTTGTCTGTGACTTACAGAGGGAGCGGTAGGAAGACTTGTCTGTGACTTACAGAGGGAGAGGTAGGAAGACTTGTCTGTGACTTACAGAGGGAGCGGAAGACTTGTCTGTGACTTACAGAGGGAGAGGTAGGAAGACTTGTCTGTGACTTACAGAGGGAGAGGAAGACTTGTCTGTGACTTACAGAGGGAGAGGTAGGAAGACTTGTCTGTGACTTACAGAGGGAGAGGTAGGAAGACTTGTCTGTGACTTACAGAGGGAGAGGTAGGAAGACTTGTCTGTGACTTACAGAGGGAGCTGTAGGAAGACTTGTCTGTGACTTACAGAGGGAGAGGTAGGAAGACTTGTCTGTGACTTACAGAGGGAGCGGTAGGAAGACTTGTCTGTGACTTACAGAGGGAGAGGTAGGAAGACTTGTCTGTGACTTACATAGAGAGAGGTAGGAAGACTTGTCTGTGACTTACAGGCAGTGTGCGGCTCCCATGCAGGGTGCTAATGGCAGCCTGAGCTTCAGCATGTCCCTGGTACTTCACAAACGCACAACCTTTACTGGTACCATCTGGGCCACGTAGTACAGTACACTCGTCTATACTGCCGAAGGGCTCAAACAGCCTCTTGACGTCTTCGTCACTCTGCTGTTTACCCAGCATGCCCACAAACAACTTCCTGTCTTCTGGAAGAGGGCCACACCAGGGGGAGAGAGGGAGGAGGGGAAGAGAGGGAAGAGAAAAGGAGAGGAGTTAGATAGCTCTGATACTAGAGAGATACGTATCCTACATACTCAGTTCATAAAACATATCATGGTGCTCTCATTGAATCTCATTATGTTCTAGCAGGCCAGTGATTGGAGAAAAATATGTGTTGCGATACTGCTACCAACCACCAGGGTGCAGTATAAACTTATAAACTACAGAGAGATGAAAATTAGGACTAGAGGAGCAACAGGGATCACAGTAGAGAACACTAATAATGTATGTGTGCGTGTGTCTGTGTCTGTGTGTGTGAGTGTGAGTGTGTGTGTGTGTGTGTGTGTGTGTGTGTGTGTGTGTGTGTGTGTGTGTGTGTGTGTGTGTGTGTGTGTGTCTTTGAGGCTTACTTTACAATGAGTGTCAGCAGATACAGATTAACAGAGTTTCCGTAGCAAGAGTTCCCACTTGGTGAGAAGGAGTGTCACATTGAAGACCTGACTCTCCAAATTCAATTTGTGAAAAATCCTCATCTAAATTTGTGGTTGACCTCAACCCTGCTGTAGATACAGATTGAAGTGGGTAACTTCTGTAGAATTGGACAGGTGTGTCATTATAAAGTAAGATGGGGTGTGTTCTCATTAGTGAAGAAGCGTGTTTATTTGTGTGTGAGGCAGGTGTGTGTGTGTGTGAGGCAGGTGTGTGTGTGTGTGTGAGGCAGGTGTGTGTGTGTGTGTGTGTGTTTGTGTGAGGCAGGTGTGTGTGTGTGTGTGTGTGTGTGTGTGTGTGTGTGTGTGTGTGTGTGTGTGTGTGTGTGTGAGGCAGGTGTGTATGTGTGTGTGTGTGTGTGTGTGTGTGTGTGTGTGTGTGTGTGTGTGTGTGAGGAAGGTGTGTGTGTGTGTGTGTGTGTGAGAGAGGCAGGTGTGTGTGTGTGTGTGAGTGTGTGAGGAAGGTGTGTGTGTGTGTGTGTGTGTGTGAGAGGCAGGTGTGTGTGTGTGTGTGAGGCAGGTGTGTATGTGTGTGTGTGTGAGGCAGGTGTGTGTGTGTGTGTGTGTGTGTGTGTGTGTGTGTGTGTGTGTGTGTGTGTGTGTGTGTGAGAGGCAGGTGTGTGTGTGTGTGTGTGTGTGTGAGGCAGGTGTGTGTGTGTGTGTGTGTGTGTGTGTGTGTGTGTGTGTGTGTGTGAGGCAGGTGTGTGTGTGAGGCAGGTGTGTGTGTGTGTGTGTGTGAGGCAGGTTTGTGTGTGTGTGTGTTTGTGATAGGCAGGTGTGTGTGTGTGTGTGTGAGGCAGGTGTGTGTATGTGTGTGTGTGTGAGGCAGGTGTGTGTGTGTGTGTGTGTGTGTGTGAGGCAGGTGTGTGTGTGTGTGTGTGTGTGTCTGTGTGTGTGTGTGTGTGCATGTGTGAGGCAGGTGTGTGTGTGTGTGTGTGAGGCAGGTGTGTGTGTAACAGTGTTGCTTCCGTCCCTCTCCTCGCCCCTACCTGGGCTCGAACCAGGGACCCTCTGCACACATCGACAACAGTCACCCTCGAAGCGCCGTTACCCGTCGCTCCACAAAAGCCGCGGCCCTTGCAGAGCAAGGGAAACAGCTACTTCAAGGTCTCAGAGCGAGTGACGTCACCGATTGAAACGCTACTAGCGCGCACAGCTAACTAGCTAGCCATTTTACACCGGTTACATGTGTGTGTGTGTGTGTGTGAGGCAGGTGTGTGTGTGTGTGTGTGTGTGTGTATGAGGCAGGTGTGTGTGTGTGTGTGTGTGTGTGTGTGAGGCAGGTGTGTGTGAGGCAGGTGTGTATGTGTGTGTGTGTGTGTGTGTGTGTGTATGAGGCAGGTGTGTGTGTGTGTGTGTGTCTTACCTCCTCTCCCCTCGCTGTCGGCTGGTTTCACCTGGATGGGTCGGTTCATCTGGAATACAGACAAGAAGGAGATCAATACACATGACATACAGTATGATCAACACATGTTCAACATACTGTATGATCAACACATGATCAACATACAGTATGATCAACACATGTTCAACATACAGTATGATCAACACATGATCAACATACAGTATGATCAACACATGATCAACATACAGTA